>NC_049214.1:13903401-13918401 GCF_013347855.1 Anguilla anguilla | reverse complement strand
GCTCTGAGTTTCTTGTGTGAGATTTTCTGAATTCTCCATCTTGTGACTCATGCCATCAGTCAAACAAAAGATAATCTTTCTGACTGTCTGAGGAAAGGGTGCCTGGCAGCTCTCACGACATGCACTGTCTCAGAACAGACAATGCGTCACCAAGACAGGCCTCACTCAATCGCACTTCACTGTACAACTCTGTGCTGTCAAGCAACCGCCAACAGAAAAGTACAGCAGACTGACAATTCTGGCACAGGGTCACCGTGTGTTCATTAGTTCAATGTGACGTCTTCATTTGCCACCATTAGCTCAGTGTGATGCCTTTATTTTCCACCACGCGAAGCCTTGGTACCTTCTCATTTATGTTGGTGAAATGCATTGAAATTCATTGAAGTTTATCTTGTGAGGTTGGACCTCACAAGTATAAAAACCTCACAAGATAAACTTATGCAGCATGCCGCACCTTATAGGTCATCATCTCATTACGTGACATGTCTTGTTTTATACTTCCTGGTCACAAGGTGTGCGACACTCTGCTATGTTTTATTCCGGGGCCACGTCTGACTCAGCGCACTTGCCTACTATTGAGTATAATTGTTTAGTACAGTTGATGAGAAAGTTAAGAAGGCAAAATTTTCTCTAAGGCTGCTTCCAAAATCACATACTAAAACTTACTTAAAGGTTTTTCCTTTCCTTCAACTACAACAACGAGAGCACGACCATGCAAGGGCAGAACATCTTACGACTATGGTAGGAAAACAGTATGGAGGATATTTTTTGCATACTGCTCATCATGTAATAAAATGTAAGCACTAATCAGTATAGAGTATGCTCAGTAGACAGTACATATTTTGAGGATGGAGTAGTTAGGAAGCTGATTCAGACCCTGGGCACAAGGTGAGCCAAGTCCTGCTCCAGGTGTTATGTTACCTGGTCACACAGTGTGGCGATAAGTCCTTCCAGGTCATGCTTCTCATGGACAACCATCTGCTTCTCCTCGTACTCCTGCTCCAGCTGCATCTCCAGCTGCCTCAGCTGCGCAGACACACAGACAGCAGAACTTCCTCAGCTGCAGAGAGCTAATGCAGAGCTGAGATAGCTACTGGGCAGCCATAACAATGAGCTGTAGAGAGCTAACAGAAAGCTAAGATAGCTACAGGGCAGCCATAACTATGAGGTTGACCATTTTCATACTCCAATGTGGTATACAGCTTGTGCATGTGCTAATCACTATCAGAATTCTTCTGACACCAATCAGATTACAGACATCCTAGACCAGGAAAAATGTCAGGTTATCTGGATGCTCTATGAGAGACTGAGGGTATGGATTCAAGACTACCTATAACGGCCACAATCTTGTAGTTCTGATTTACAAAGAATCTGTCCAGCTGATCATTATCAAATGTGGATTGACTTAGTGAATGGGACAGGCTCTCCAGATGATTTCAGGAACTGCAGATATGGGGCTGATCACAGCAGAATGTGCGCACTGGTTTGCATCAAGCAAGCACAGAGAGGCTCTCCCTAGTAGCTACTAGCAGCCTTGTCTTTCTCCCTCTCTCAATGTGACATGGATCCCTTTTCCTCTCCTTTGCCTCTTTATCTGTCTGATGTCGCTCCTCTCTCCTACCATTTCAACCCCCACCTCCCTCTGTTTCTCTAAATCCTCCCTCCATCACTCAGCCTACCCCTGCAGCTCTTAGGTTCCACCCCCTGCCCCCCTCCCTTCCAGAATTTACCCGTCTTTGTGAAGCTTTCTGAACGTCTTCCAGCTCCTCCTCTTTGTCCTCCAGCTCCTTCTGATGGATTTGTTTCATTCTCTCCATTTCCATCTCGAAGCGCAGATGCATCTGGAGGATAGAGCGGTAGTGAGATAAGGAAAGGAGAAAAAGAAAATGAATGTGAAAACAACAGAGAGAGATTTAGTGCATCACAGCATTATTGCTTTCTTAATACGTTGGTGTGGTGTGTCATCAGTGTACCAGCATTTTGCTAGTGTACCAGCGTCATTGTTTTGTCAGTGCATAATAATCAGTGTCTAATCAGTGTACAAGGAACAGTGTTATATCTGTGTACCAGTGTCATTGTTTTGTCAGTGAATGATAATCAGTGTTTTGTTGGTGTTTGGTGACCAGTGTTTTCTCAGTGAATGATGATCAGTGTTTTGTCAGTGTACCAGTGTCACTGTTTATTCAGTGTATGATGATCAGTGTTCTGTCAGTGTAGCATTGTCAGTGCTCACTCAGTGTATGATGATCGGTGTTTTGTCAGTGTACCAGTGTCACTGTTTATTCAGTGTATGATGATCAGTGTTTTGTCAGTGTAGCATTGTCAGTGCTCACTCAGTGTATGATGATCGGTGTTTTGTCAGTGTACCAGTGTCAGTGCTCACACAGTGTATGATGATCAGTGTTTTCTCAGTGTATGATGATCAGTGTTTTGTCAGTGTACCAGTGTCAGTGTTTTCTCAGTGTATGATGATCAGTGTTTTGTCAGTGTACCAGCGTCAGTGTTTACTCAGTGCATGATGATCAGTGTTTTGTGGACCGACCTGCTGCTGCTGCTGTATCTTGCTGGTGAGCTGGCTGATCTCCTGGTTGCGCTCTTTCTCCTGGCTTTCCAGCTCCCTCAGCTGCTGCTTGAGGGTGGGCAGGGAGTCCGTGCTGAGCCCCATGGGTACAGTCAGGTCTCTGATCTGGGCGCACAGCTCCTCCTTCTGCTGCTGGAGGCGCCTCACCTCCGCCTGGCTCTCCTGGGGAGACGGAGACAGCAGGTACTGGGTCTGTACTGGGTCTGTACCTGCAGGCTGTGCTTTAGTGTTAGCACACAGTGCACGGTCTGTACTGGGTCTGTACCTGCAGGCTGTGCTTTAGTTTTAGCACACAGTGTCTGTACTGGGTTAGAGTTGCCAGATTTAGAATTAGTCAAAACCAGACAACAAGTACAGCAGGAAGCTGAATTGCAAATGAGGTGGGGAGCTGCCAGAACCAATGGCGGACCGGGGGTTTGGTGCGACGTGAATTCATTATAAGCTAATGGTAGATTTGTTTCATCAATTACTCAGACCCGATATTACATTGTCCAGTTGGGATCAAAAACTGGACCTGCACAAAAAAAATGTGAAAACCAGATATTTAGGTCTAAACCCAGGCATCTGGCAACCTTATACTGGGGCTATAACGGCAGGCTGTGCTTTAGTGTTAGCACACAGTGCACGGTCTGTACTGGGTCTGTACTGGGTCTGTACCTGCAGGCTGTGCTTTAGTGTTAGCACACAGTGCACGGTCTGTACTGGGTCTGTACCTGCAGGCTGTGCTTTAGTGTTAGCACACAGTGCACGGTCTGTACTGGGTCTGTACCTGCAGGCAGCACTGTAGTGCTAATACACAGTTTAGGGTCTATGGGCCTACTGTGTCTGTATGTTCAGGTTGTGCTGTAGCATTAGCCGTGACTTATGGCCTGTACCTGCAGGCTGTGCTGTAGGGTTAGCAGCTTCCCGCTCAGCACTGTGCTCTCCTGGATCACCTTCTCCTTAAGCTCCCGCTCATTATCAGCCTCCTCCAGAGCCTGGGTCAGCTCACTGTCAAACCTGTGTGGGACGCGCGCGCACACACACACACACACACACACACACAACATGTATGCACACATTAACTTTGTCAAAGAACTTTGTCAAGAATGCTAAATGCTAGCTAGTGAGACACAAAGACAGAGACAGACTCCGCTAGAACAGACCTCCTCTGCTTCCTGTCCAGGTCATGGGCGCGGTTCTGTAAGCTGTCCGTCAAAACGCGAGCATCCTGGAGGTCAGAGGTCACCCGGCGACAATGCCGCTTCAGTTCAATCACGCTCCGCTTGGACTGCTCCAGCTGAGACTGCAGCTCCATCACCTGCCCCATGGGGGAGACAAAGAGGCCTCAGAGAACACCTGCAGTCTCTGTGAGGCAGTGTGCTCACGCCCCACACAGCCTCCGCCTCTGCTTCAGCTGCAGTGGGAAGAGCTGGGAAATACAAGCCCTTCCGGGAAGCCGTAATGCTGCAGTTCAGAAGCAAAGCAGCCGTAAAGTTTGTGAAGAACACTTTTGACGGTTCCCAGAGAAGACAGTTCCCAAGGCTGCCACTGCATGTGTGATTGAGGAGAGGTGATCAGTAAACTACAGAGGGCAGCCTACAGGAGCAGCCATCGGTGAAAATGTGGACAGGAAGAGCGGGCGGCCAGGGTCGGAACGCACCTTGCTTTCCAGCTGCGCCCGGGCCTCCCTGTCGGCCTCCTGCCGCTCCTCGCTCTGCCGCAGCCTGCGCCGCAGGAACTCCACCTCGGTCTGCGCACATTCCAGCTGCAGCTGCGTCTCACTCTCTGAGCACGGGGGGGGGGGGGGGGGGGGGGGGGGGGGGGCAGGTTAAGAGGGGTCCTTAGGACTGTGCTCGGACTCTAATTGTGGTCTAATGCATCTGTGCTGCACATCTGTGAGAAATCTCTGACTTTGTACTCTACTGTGTCCGTATGGCACAGTTATGCAAAATATCGGACTGTGTTCTACTGCGTGTGTACTATGCAGCTGTAAACAGACCAGGCAGGGTCATTGTGCTGTACTGTGCCTGTCCTAAGTATCCGTGAAGACACTGAGCTGGGTCAGTGTGTTGTGCAGATGTGATGAGATTGGATCTGTGCATCGTCATGTCTGTGTAGCACAGCCGTGTGTCACACTGTTACCTGTCCCCACTGCCGCCTTCGACTCCTTGCTTTTGGCCTGCTGTTTCTCTTCCTCCAGCTGTTTCTCCAGACTGTCGATAGTGATCTTACACTGGTCCAGTCGTCCCTGGATGCACAGAGAGGGGAATTCAGGTGATTCAATTTAAAAGTTTTAAATTGTAAAAGTTTTAAAGTCTTGGTCAACCACACCAGATTCTGATTTTTTACATGTGAAAGATTGTTATCCATTTTCTATTTTGGCCTTAGTCGGAATCACAGGAACCATGATAAGATCTGAAGACATGATGATGTCTTGATACAGATAGCAGGAAAAATCTAATTTTCCAGAAAATTTGATAAAACAGAGATCCTCCTGTGCAGACTGAGTGTCTGTGAGTGTGTATATGTGAGTGTGTATGTGTGTGAGTGTGAGTGTGTATGTTGTGAGTGTGAGTGTGTTTGTGAGTGCGTGTATGTGAATACATGTGAGTGTCTATGCGTGTGTGTGTGTGTATTTGCATATATATACATGTGTATGTGTATGTGAGTGTGTATGTGTGTGCATGTGTGAGTGTTTACAGTATGTGTACAGGTGAATGTGTGTGTATATGTGCGCATGTTTGAGTGTGTACAGTATGTGTGCGAGTGTATGTGTGTGTGTGTGTATGTGTGCATGTGTGAGTGTGTACAGTATGTGTGCGAGTGTATGTGTGTGTGTGTACATGTGTGCATGTGTGAGTGTGTACAGTATGTGTGCGAGTGTATGTGTGCATGTGTGAGTGTGTACAGTATGTGTACGAGTGTATGTGTGTGTGTGTGTGTATGTGTGCATGTGTGAGTGTGTACAGTATGTGTGCGAGTGTATGTGTGTGTGTGTGTATGTGTGCATGTGTGAGTGTGTACAGTATGAGTGTGAGTGCATGTGAGCATGTGTCAGTATGTCAGTATGAGAGAGCAGCACCTGTAGCTCCTTGTTCTCCTTGCTGAGACGAAGCCTCTCTGCTCTCTCTGTGTCCAGCGCCTGGCTCACTGCCTCCCCTCTGAACCTCTCATCACTGAGATCAGAGGACAGCGCTGTCACCTGCATGCACACACACACACACACACACACACACACAGAGGGAGGAAGAGGATGAGAGACAGCAGATGGGAAAGAAAGCCAGAAACCTGTAAACACCCACGAAACACACCAAATTGTACAGAATGTCACATGACCACTTTGGCTCTTCCTGTCTGGTGCTCTTTGATATAGAGACAGGAAAATACACAAAAATGAATTGAAAAAGGCATTCAAGAGCGGAGAGAATAATGAATAACGCTCCTATGTTTCACCCTCTAACTAGGGTAAGCGCATTTGACCCATGTTTGTGTTAAACTGAACTCGGTGTGTTCAGGTGGTACCTTCGTCTCCAGGTTATCCGCGCTCTGTCTGAGCTCACTCCTGTCCTTCTCAGACTTCTCTAGCCGTCGCCTCAAAGCACAAATCTCATCCTAGAACCCCAGACATAGAGTAGCATCAGTGCTATTGCTAATCATACCTTTTATGTCCATGCCTTACAACTGTTCAGCTTTGAACGTTTATAAATGGGAGTCATGGAGTAACTCCTGTGCTTAGCAGAAATCTCATGTAAATCCACTGAGCATTAATGGCGCAATCCACACCTCCTTTGCACGGAACTTCTGGTCATCGATGTTGACGTCCAGCAGGGGGCGCACTTTGCACAGGAGTCTCCACCAGCTCCATTTCCTCACAGCACCAAGAGTTCGCACGTTCCTTTGAATACAGCTGAGGGCCATTTGCTGCACCTGGGTGAACCGGCAAACACCTGGGCATCACGCCTGCGTGGCCTCCTTCCCATCATGCATCACACCAATATGCCATCGTAGTGGCACAGTTGCCCATTATGCCAGTAACGGAATTATCAGAAACAGCCAAAAACCAGTTTATGTTTCTGGAAAGTAACGGGCTGGACACAGCTGAAGCGTGGCTGCAGCACAGCCTGGGCAGATTCTCACCTTCATGCGGCGGTATCTCTGCCTGGCCAGATGCCCCAGGCAGGCGGCCTGCAGCAGAACCAGCCAACCGCTCACCAGCTGGTCCCTCTGCTGCTCCAGGTAGCGCAGGATGCCTCGCTTCATAAACACCTGTGGGACAGGCAGGGAGGCGCGGGGAGAGGGCAGACTCAGTGCGCCGCAATGCAATTATTGCTCTCCGTCTTAGGTCACCAGTGATTCAGTGAGTCGCAATGTGTCACTGAACTTCACTGACACAGGGGCTCACTCAGTGAATTCTATACTCTCAGTGACTCACGGAGTTACTGTGTAAAAGAGCCTCAGATAACTCAGTTCTGTGTGTCAGTGGCTTTATGTATTTCAGCCAGGCAGAATCAGAGGGGTCACTGTCAGTTTCACGCACAACTTATCCAGAGTGACTGAGTGACACAGCGAGCACTTTTCATGGTGTGAACCGGTTCAAGCAGGACAAAGCATCAAAGCGGTAACAGTCAGCTGTGGAGCATCTGTCGTTGTCAGAGTGGCTGTTACTGACCAGTCAGTACTTCAGTACAGTCAGTCAGTGACTGAAGCTCATTATTTCACTCGCTGGCCAGTCTTACCCTGCTCACTCCAAGAACAATGCTTTTCTTATCCAGGTCCAGCTCGATCAACAGCTCTTCCACTGCCTGAGAACGAACAAGAGGGGGGGGGGGGGGGGAGCAATTTTGTATTATAAAACAGAGGAACAATTTAAGCAATATACGACCACCATAGCTAAATTACAAGACTAGACACATCCAGGCCGGCAATGATCAAACAACAACAACAACAACAGCGAGCATAAAACAAGAAAGAAAAATCTGGCGCGCAACTACCAGCAAAGAAAGTGACACAGTAAAACAGCAACAGTAAAAAATAAATAATATCCTATAAAGAGTGGCAACAGCAGCCTGACCAAACAAAAGAAAACCAAAACAAGCTAGCACACAAACACGAGAGAATACCAGATCTCAATATCCCGTTTCTGTCACAGATTATTTTTTCCATTTCCTAGCAGCATCTCTACCTTTGCTCCCAAAGCTTCTTTTCAGTGATAGATAAAGAAAGATATAAATTAGTCTATGCATAACTGTTGGTTAAAAGTCTTTAAAATAAATAACTTGACAAGCAACACAATAGCATTCAGTAATGCATCCTGG
The DNA here is from genome assembly GCF_013347855.1 of Anguilla anguilla. NCBI lineage: Eukaryota > Metazoa > Chordata > Actinopteri > Anguilliformes > Anguillidae > Anguilla > Anguilla anguilla. The sequence continues at coordinate 13,910,523 of NC_049214.1, read as the reverse complement.
CCATAATAATCTCCCCAAATAATCATAAGGGAGGTCAAAGAGGCTGCTTGCATAGACAGGCAGTCTGCCACCTGCTGCTCAAAAGGAGGCAACAGAAGGAGGTGCACTGTGAACCGCAATCGGGTGAGTGAGGACAAAGAGACTCAAGAACACACGCGTGCATGCATGCCTGCATGTGTGCACGTGTGTCTGTGTACCGGCATGCATGAGAGGACGATGTGCGTGCATGCATGTGTAAGTGCGTGTGTGTCTGTTGGTGGAGGGGCTGACCTTCCTCTCGTCTGGGGTGATGAAGACAGAGCCGTATCGCTTCATAACCGGTGGAGACAGGGCCTGGAAACGGCAGCGGAAATCACTGAGAGACATGTGATCAGGATAGCCTGACAGAGGGAGGGGAGAGAGAGAGAGAGAGAGAGAGAGAGAGAGAGAGAGAGAGAGAGAGAGAGAGAGAGAGAGAGATAGAGAGAGAGAGAGAGAGAGAGGGGGAGATATAATGATGTAGTGACTTCACAGGGAATCTGTAGCACATGCTGGCCTCATTACACATTTGAAATTCTTTAGATATCAGCAAAATTCTGAAACACGACTGCAGATCCTCCATGGATAATTTTCAATTAAACATCTCCCCAGGTCTATGGTCAGTGACCTGGACCCATATGAATTTGCATGCAGACCAGGTTGCAGTACTGAAGATGAGATTGTCACAGTCCTTCATTTTGTTGATACACACCTGGACAGACAGCAACCCACATACAGTATGCAAGGATTCTCTGTCTAGACCTTTCATCAGCGTTTAACACAATATGTTATTCAATGGTTAAAGATGAAACAATTCAAGGTCAATCCATATCTGATTCACTAGCAGGGTACATTTTTTTATTAACAGAAGACTGAGGGTTAGGGTTAACATTAGCCCTTCTGTCTGCAGGGTACCCAACTACTTCAGTTCATCGCTACTCTTTACCCTCAACACAAATGACTGTATCACTTCAACACCAAACCATTTCATAATTATGTACTCAAATGACACCATGCTGATCGAAGGTTCAGCCAAGCCCAAACACAAAGTTGCTGAGCTCATTGACAGGTGTGTTAAGAACTTTTTAATTTTTAACGTAAAAAAGACAGAGGAAACAATGTTTGGCCTTTCACAAGATAAATACCCCTCTCCAGTACTAATTCACAATGAGACAATTAAGCAGGTATCATCCTATAGATATCTGAGAGTTTCTGTAGACTCCACTCTATCTTCGGCCACACATATTTACTGCAGTATATACGTACAAAAGCACAGCATCCATTTCCTTTGTAGATTAAGATCCTTCGGGGCAAGCAGGCACATTCTGACAGTGCCTTTCAGCTCCACATTTCAGAGCACGCTGAATTATGGAGTCACTGCCTGGCACAATAGACTCCCAGAACGACTCAAACCAAAGCTATTCAGACTTCTTAAAGTACATTCTAAGCTTGTGGGGGAGTCACAAGGACAGATATTTCAAAAGGAGCACAATAAGAGAATGGTGAGATTGACGGATAATATTGCCAGTAACACCTCCCATGTGTAACATTCAGAGATTCAGCTCATGTCATCAGGGAGTCCCACAGAACAGACACAGAAGATTCAAGCGCTCTTCTGTCCCAGAATCCATTCAAACGTTGAATGTGAGGTCCAACATTGTGATATCTTTTTGATGGTGAGGGGTTAATCATGAAATATTCATGAGGATGCAATATCTGTATGTTTTTTGTGGATGTATCTGTCTTTCATGTTTGTAACTATGTAAATCTTTGCTGCTTAAAGATGCAAAATATATTTCTGTTTAATCAGGCAATTAAGTATTATTGCATCGTATCATATCATACCCAATAACATATGAAACCAATTTTGTTCTGAATATTGGTGAAAATTAATATTTATCATTAAAAAGATGAACTGGGCTCAATGTGCTTATAATACTGAAAATAACAAGAAAAATACTGTTGGCCAAAAAGACTGAAATGTCAATATTGCCTTCTCTATGTGTTTTAGCCTGTTGTGTTTTAAGAGAATGTGTAACTTAAATGTGACACAACTGAAACATTTCTGAAACATCCTCTGTTCAGTTTTTGTTTTGCATTCTGTTTTTCATCATGCATGTAGGGTTGTTATCATTGTGCAGAATTTCGTTTGTTCATTATTTAGCTTCTGTTTACAAGAGTGCTATGAGTGTTACAAATCCTCTTGTCATGCAAATAAGAGAGCAAGAGGGAGAGAGAGATGTACTGCAACTAAAATAAATGTGACTTTGCCTATTTAGGCAATTGCTTTCATAGTCAGATCACTGGGGCAACCAGGAACATACAGTGCAGATGAATGCACACTTGAGTCAGTGGAACACACACACGCACATGCACACACACACACACGTCGGCCAGTGCACACAACTGACTCACAGAGGAGCCGCTGAGCAGCTGGTCTGAGTCACACGGCAGGTTGGGGCTCTGTGACTAACACACCCTCACAGTAGCCCACCGGCCGGCCCTGCATCCGCGCCGACCGGGCCGCCGACCGGGCCGGCGGAACCCCACGCGCTCACCTGTGCGGTACAGCTGCAGCGCCGACAGGATGTGGGCGGAGCCCAGCTGAGCGCGGAGCGAGGGGACGTCGAACCCCCCGCCGTCCGCCTTGGCGCTCACGCACTGCAGGAACACAGGCCTGGCGCGGCGGATGAGGTTTATCAGCGCGTCCTTCACAGAGGGAGAGAGATGAAGCATCAGTACCGCCGCCTCGCATTCATCGCGCCCGCGTGGCCGCTTCTCATTCTCCATCATTCGCTTCCTGGATGTTCTTTATTGCTGCTGTATCAGTTATATTTCAATTATGTTCTGCTCCGTTGCTAATTGGCTTTTTAAATGTGTGAGTTGGATGTTAGGAAATGTGTGTATCGGGTAAGGTTAAATGTGTGTGGGGAGTGGAAATGAGCGTGGGAATATCACCACCTTCAGGTTGATGTGAGTGTATCTGGGTAATAGCGTACATGTGGGGTAAATGAATGTGGGGTAAATGTGTATACATGGGTAAATGTGCATATGTGGGGTGAATGTGTCCATTTGGGGGAAATGTGCATATGTGGGTAAACGTATGTGGGGTAAATGTATAAATGATTGTAGTATAGACTTTATGTTGGTAAAGAATATATGTTAGTAAATGTGTATATATGGTTAAATGTATATATATGTGTGTAAATGTGTACAGTACATGTGAGGAAATGATAATGTATATATGCAGGTAAATGCGTATGGGAGAGGGAGTGGAGTGAATGTGTGCTTTATTCTCACCGCCTGCAGTTTGACAGAGATACACAGGGAGTGCCTCCTGATGGCTGCCAGCCCCCCGCTGAAGGTCTTTCTGACGGTGCCACTCCTCTCCAGCGACCGCTGAGACCCCCCCTCAATCCCCCCGAGGCCTCGGCACAGAGGGGGCACTGAGGCCCGGGGCCCGAAGAGGGCCTTTACCACTCCACTGAGAGAAAGAGAGAGCGAGAGAGAGAGAGAGAGAGCGTGAGTAAGAGATGCAGAGAATTAATGATGCAGTGGGAAAAGAATGACAAATTACTCACACGCTTTTAAATGTGAAAAAACTTCATCCAAATATGTGATAGTGGAAGAAGTTAGAGGGATAAAAACACACACACACACACACAGTCACTTACATGGTTGAGTTCTGAAGCAGTGAAGAGGCATTGAGGGCAGATGGATTGTGCTGGATCAGACTGAACCAGCCAGACAGGTCGTACCGGATCGGGTCAGAACCCAGGTGGTGGGCAATCTCACACTGCAGGGGCTGCTCACACTGTCGGACTGAGCAACAGAGGGAGGGGGGGCGGGGTGGTCAGGAGCTATATCCAAACGGGCTGCTCTACTACTGACATTCGCTCATCGTTCTTCCTCAAGTACTGACACATCTTCGACTGTTCATCTCCAGTGCTGATGCACCCACACCCGTTTAACGTAAGTACTGACACACCATCGCCTGTTTATCTCAAGTACTGACACACCAAAGTACTAACAAACTGTCACCTGCTTGTCCCAAGTACTGATGCACCAAAGTACTGAAACCTTCATCTGTTTCACCAAAGTACTGAAACCTTCATCTGTTTCACCAAAGTACTGATTCACCCTCACCTGTTTCACCAAAGTACTGACACACCCTCTCGAGGACAGTGTTTTCGGTGGATCCAGGTGTGGCCATTTCTTCATCCAGCAGCCACAGAAGACCCCTGGGGTCTCCCTCTGCCGCCCGCACCTGAACGAGGGATTGGGGGAATGAGTGCAACAACTGCAATGACATCATTTACAAGTCTCCATCTCTGAATCACTGTGATCAGCTCAACGCTCGGTCCTACAGGAATAAACAGCCAAACACTCAACTGATTATAACAGCCCCTGGTATTGTACAGTCTGGTATAATGGCTGGTAACCGGGCTTGTAACAGGCTGCAGGTTTAATTCCCAGGTGAGACACTACTGCTGTACGCCTGGGCATGTTACTTAGCCTGAAGTCATTCAGGGAAGGTCCGGTTACCTGCAGCGCTGGCAGGTCGATGGCAGACACAACCTGAGCTGGGCTGCTTTCTGGAGTCCCAAAATCCACGGGGACCTTCTCCTGGAAATGAGCAGAATGATCGCATCATCCACATCGCTGATAGTACTGCCTGCATTTTCATCTCGAAACGAATAAATCCACAAATGCCGTAAAACCGTAATCAGGAGTATAGCCGTCTTCAGAACAGTCTTCCGACAGCGCTGGGCTCCGACAACGTCCAGGCTGAGTGAGTTTGCATCATGCGCACTATAACAGCGCATTACAACAGAAATACACTGAAAGAACCTCTCTGGGTTAAAGTTAGGTCCTGAGCAATACAAATAAAAAAAGCAATAGCCCCCCATCCTCCCCCAATTCTCACTAGTGCAAAACTTTGTAGCTTGCAGGGAGAATGAGTGAGAGCATAATCAAAGCTATAAAAACACTAAAGAAATAACACTGTTTTTCATCTTTAATAATCCCCTCCCTTCCACTTTCCACTGCCCGGTACCATTAAAAAAGCATTAGAAATGATGAGTACGGTACACTCTTTATGTTAGCAGTAAAAGCCTTGTATATTTCACATCGCAGTGCTCAGTGCTATTGTTCTAGATTCAGTGAGCATGCTAAGGGCAATTTCCACTTTTACGGACAATCAAAATAGTTTAATCTCTTCTGCCAGAAGCTGGGAAAGGACTTGGATGAGTACCAGGCCTTTTGAAAATGCTTTGAGCTGAATGAGAGCCCACAATATAAAAAGGCTAAAATGTGACTATGCAAGAGAGCTTCATCGTGCCAAAAACTGTCAGCACCGCTGTAGTACTACGTCTACATGTCAACAAAATATTCAGAAGAGCAGAAATAGGGGCTGTGCGTGTCTGAGTTCAGTTTAAGCTTTTGGCAAACCTGCTGTTTTCCCCCTGTGCAGTTTATTCAGGTGAAACTAAGATCTAGTACTGTACCGTATATCATAACAATCTGCGTATGCTCAAAGAGGTGCTTCATAATGTTTGCGAATGGAGACTTTAGTCATGGCAGCAATAGTTGCATGTATTGGCCAAGCTTTCGAGAGTGTTCATGTGCATTTACATGTATGCGCATGTACATTTGGGTACAGTATGCAGTGGCATTAGTTGCAACAATACCAAGAGTATATGCCTTAGATCAGTGTATGTATGTGACTATGTGTGCATGCTGTATGCGGTATGTGCATGTGTGTGCGTGCGCATGTATGCAAGCATGCGCGTGCGTGTTTGTGTGCATGTGTACGTGTGTGTGTGTGTGTGCGCGCACGCGTGAGACCCTAGACAGGGTGTGAGTACCAGTGCGTAGCGGTCCAGCGTCTGTGTGAAAGTGTGTGTGTGTGTGTGGGTGTGTGCGCACGCGTGTGAGACCCTAGACAGGGTGTGAGTACCAGTATGTAGCGGTCCAGCGTCTGTGTGAAAGTGTGTGTGTGTGTGTGGGTGTGTGCGCACGCGTGTGAGACCCTAGACAGGGTGTGAGTACCAGTATGTAGCGGTCCAGCGTCTGTGTGAAAGTGTGTGTGTGTGTGTGTGTGTGTGTGTGGGTGTGTGCGCACGCGTGTGAGACCCTAGACAGGGTGTGAGTACCAGTGCGTAGCGGTCCAGCGTCTGTGTGAAAGTGTGTGTGTGTGTGTGTGTGTGTGGGTGTGTGCGCACGCGTGTGAGACCCTAGACAGGGTGTGAGTACCAGTGCGTAGCGGTCCAGCGTCTGTGTGAAAGTGTGTGTGTAGTGGTGTTCCAGAAGCCTCTCCTGCAGGTAGTTGTGACAGAGCTCAGAGAACCCAGCCGCCCTCTCCTCCCCTCCGTGCCGGGGGCTGCGCAGGCCAGGAGTATCCACCACGATCACAGAGGCCAGGGTCAGCTGCTGGGAGCTCAGGCCCCTGTGGAGGACGGGGAAGACAGGGAGGGCATAAGGAAAGGCCCAGGCTTAAAAATCAAAATAAGGCCTCAAGCACAATGTTAGACAGTCTCCCAGAAGTTTCGAGATTCTCCTGCTGTTGATTTCCATTTCATTTTTATTTGTATAGGGCTTTTTACAGAGACACTGTCACAAAAAGGCTTTACGGGAAAATTGGAAACAAGAAGAATATGAAAATGGGAAAGACCGAACTAGAACAACCAAAAACAGCCAAGTGAGGAAAAAAAAAAACTCAAGGGGAAGTAACGAAAAAAATTCCACAGTGGAAACAAATCTCAGGAGAAACCCAGCGTAGGTGGGAGCCAGTTCTATAATAGTCAGCCCAGTATCAGTGGTGAAAGTGGCAAAGGCACAAATGGTAATATGCGATGTTAGGGATAATTCAACTGGACCAATAATTACAGTGGTTGGGCAGATTATTCTAGCCCAGGGTATTAGATGTGAAAAAAGACATTCCATTTTTAAACTCAATTGTAAATGAAATGAAATCTCCTGGAAATGGTTTGCTCTTATGAAACACCTGTTTTACCGGAATCTCACAGCTTCATCAGTTCTCTCATACAGTACAAAAGATTAGAGTTCTCATTGTGTCATTGTAGGAGACACGGTGGAAAGGCT
>NC_049214.1:13875901-13898401 GCF_013347855.1 Anguilla anguilla | reverse complement strand
CCTTCTTACTGGGGAGGAGATCCTGTGTCAGTACTGATCCTGGATCAGTGCTGTTTGAGCTGTTCCTGATCTTACAGGAACTGCTCAGACTGTCTTGGTACTGATGTTCTATCAGTCACAGATGTTTTTTCAGACTGGACAGATGAATCACAAGCAAAATGGACTGGGATGGACATAGCACTGGGATCAGTTTGCACCATTCCATGTCTGATTAGAAGTACATCTGACTGCAATGCAAAGTGGGAGCTGCCTGCTGCCGCCATACACTCTGAGTGCACTAACCTGCCTCCAACAAGACCTGGAAGGGATCTAACTGCTGTTCTCACCCCAGCAGTAAGTCAGGTGTTGAAGAGAGAGAGAGGTACCTAGTGAGCAAAAGCTGGAATCTAGACATCTAGAGGGGTGGAAATCTAGGTTGACATTCATGGAGTAGGTTAAGCCCAATGCAGGTTTTACCCAGACATAGCCTGGCTACATCCTAGTTGGCGAGAAAACTTTTCAACTAAATGTAGCCGGGTTTTCATCTGAATGCCTAGATGCCGTTTTACCAACTTTTCACCACAAAAATGTTCACCGGGGAAGCAAAAGTAGACTAGGAAACGAGGGGTTCACAGAGTGTCAGCTGAGCATCATGGGGGAGAGGGATATGACGGGCAACCAAAACCAGTAAAAAGATGTCGGCATAGGAAACGCACCTTCTCTATCTCGTACTCGGTCACGTCGTGGACCGACCCGTCTGTTTCCAGTCGAACCCGCGCCCGCCCCTCTGGCAAATCAGGAGTGCCCTCATCTGGCTTCAGCTGTGTGGCTGTGACAAAAACCATTGGAGGTATGGTAATTACCAAATGTGAACACAGCTATCGTTTGCTGTTTATGATGGAAATGCATTTCACAGGCTGGGAAAGGTCAGCTATCACTAACAATCGAATCCTGCATGCATAAAAATGCACTTCGGCAACTTTTTCACAAAAACATGAAAGGTAATGTTATATTGGTATTTTATTTTGTCCAGTATTTCTGTTGTGAACAAATGCCTTATGCGTTGGTGGATCAGATATTGGACAATGGGCTTCAAAGAGATTACATTATGGCAATTTGTTTTACCCATGTGCAGCAGCCAAGTATCTTATGTATTTTTACAGTATAGACATTTAATTTCCAAACTAGGAGAGCTCTTCACTCCCAAGGACCTGTGTAGTAACTTTGATATTGGAATTTCTTTGAGTGTAGATTACATGGTTATAGGAAATGGTTTCAACCAAAAATTGAATTGAATTAAGTGTTATTGATTTATTAATTTGATAATTCATTGATTTATTTTATTTCATTTACTTCTCTAAATAATCAAGTAACATAGACTATACACATACACCCTGGAGGCATATTGTCATGGTAAAACCGTATAGTTTACACTAATAAATGACATAAATATAAAAACTCTGGATAGTGACCTGTCCCTTTAAAGACCAAATTAGCACAGCACCGGGTTCTTTAGAGGCCAGCCTCTGGCATGTAAACCTTCATTATGCAGCATGCAATTCCAGATTTACAGTATGAATCGCCAAATGCTGGCTGCAGTGGAGCTAAAGGACACTTTGGGAAAACCTAAAGTGATTTAACTAAGCGGTCAGAAATTGTATACCTAATCATTTTAAGGACAAGAAGACAGGTGGCAAAAAAATGCACATGCATCATCTTACCGCAATGTACAAAACAATGGGCAACTCGCTTAATAACCTCACGGAGATAGATTCAGTAGATGACTATGGCCAAGCGGCCTCACTAAGAATGACATGTAACTTTGCCCTTCATGGCAAACAGTTGTCAGGTTTTAAAGCTCAAGTTAACACCATTCAAGGACTTAAGCAGATAACAATGATTTTATTAGGAGTTAAGGCCCTGGAGGGAGGGGTGTTTGGGGGATAACCACCCACTATTATTGCACCCATTATAATTCTCGAATCTGAGAAAACAGAAAAAAAAAACTTCTGAAATCAACATCACTGACGGAAAACCATTTGATCCACCAATGCATGGATCAAAATAATACATAAATAATCCTGACACAAAAAGGTTTTGAATATCGCGATACATTAATAACTCATAAAATATGTCTCAAACTAGCCCACTGTTTTAACAAGTTATTGAGTGCTGACAGAAAATATTTCATCCTTGTTTCATCCGAAGCATTGGACCTTTCAAAATGTCAGTCCTCTGTCCAGAAAGATTACTGCTACGCCCTGCTGCGTCCTACTCTGTTTAATTGGGATTACAAGTCTGCTTTAACAAAGCATCCACCCTGTGTGTACATGAAACAGGTATCTAAAGTTCCATTTTACTGTTTCTACTTTAGCTTCTGCTTGGTTTCTAATCCTCATCAGCGATGCCAGGCCTCTCTGCTTTTGAGTCTGTGACACGGTTGTTCAAGGCTGAATGGCCACAGACCAACTCCTTTGTGAAGAATCGCAAATGACATCATAATTGGCAGCCAACAAGCATTCCACTGCCCTTTTTCTTCTTCATGAATTTAATGCTGTACTAGAAAAGTCTGGCCAGGGCACCACCCCCTTGCTATTTTGTCACTTGGCTAGAAAGCCAGTTGTTCTGTGTCTCTGGCAACTGGTAGTGCTCATTTGGCTCCTGTCTTGTTTTCAGAGAATGCCCAAATAAATCTGCTACTCTTGGCAAGACTTCCAGTATTGGATTAATCACTGCAGGCCTTCCATATGGCTCAATAAAGGGTCTCCCTCTTCTGCCCCTAATAATCAGTCAAAGACAGACTGTAGGTTTATACTCCCAAATGATTTGCATATTGACCAGTGACCAAATATGTTAACAAATGGATGGATGGACAATATCTGCACTCATATCTTCCCTCGTAATTTGGGGATGTGACTATGCAGTTAGTCTTCTTAAAACATGGCTTTCAGCAGAACTGTTTAGTGCTACGCAATCCACCAAAGCAACTGTTATCTGACCATTCATCCAGAGCAAAAAGTTTATGGCTGACATTCAAATCTGGATAAACAAACTTTTTCCCTGCTGAATTCTGACAAGACACAAGTGTTGAAAATTAGAACTATACGATGTGCTGAAAAAATAAGATTTTACCTTTGATCATATAATGCCCAGATTAAATGCTGAATTTAAAAAATGAAGAAAACACAGCACTGTTAGTTCTAATCTGTTATGAAGGTCATACTAAAATGCCTACCAAAAAAGCTTGTAGCAATCATTTTATGTATATGGAAGATAGGATCACTTCCTTTGTTCAAAGACACAGAGAAGGTCATGTGTGTTTTCATGCAATCTAGATTAGACTATGGGAAGACAACTTCTTATCAGTTGTCACCAGACAAGCATTGCTACTGCAACCCACTTGCAAGAACTTATCAAAGAAAGCATATTACCCACTTCCTCATCACTATAGGGCTCTGGAGTATATAAATACATAGTGCACACACAAATATATTATTAAAATGAAAGGTAGTAAGATTAGATTATTTCAAAGTGGCACTCTCCAGAGTCACGGTGTCCTATTTGTTGAAGCTATTGTTGAGGCTATTGAGGCTACATTGTGATTGACAACCTTGCACCTTAGCAGTGACGTAGGAAACGGGGGGACAGGAGGCACATATAGCTATTGATAGATTTTCTGAAGCTGGAATGCGCTGTAATGTTTGCCGAAAGCATCGAAGCCGGGTTAACAGAGGCACGGCCCAGTGTCTGATTTGGCGGACTTCATTTCATTTATTTCCAGTATTCCTTCATTCAAAAAGGCACCACCAAACCAGTACAGAAACGGACCCAGTCCCAACGTTTCATCTGGCACAAAGTATCATATTACTACGTCTGACGCATGTACACCTCACATATTTACATAATGTCACACTGAACAGCATTTCAATGATGCGGTGGAGTCTTTTTTTTGTCACCAAATATTTTTCTTTCTTTATTCTTTGAGAGTGAATGTTGGGTAGGGAGAAATGGGAATTCAAATACTTTTTTGTATATGTGTTATGTTTTTGGAATGTTTTCCTATGCCTGCACATAAACTAAGTGAAAAAGAATGTCCTCTTGAAGACAAACTATCTATTTTATCAGTCTGTCTTTTCAGATAACGGCTTATTCTCAGATAATGTAAATAAATATGTTTTGATAGATTTGATTGATTCTTTATGTGATTGTTGAGGGTTTGGATGGATGAAGAGGCGGATGGGTGGAGAGGTGGAGGGGAGGAGGTGTTGAGGTGTAGAGTAGCTCCTCAACCTTGTTTAGTTGGCATGCCTTATCTGCACCCCAACACTCGATATAAGACACATTTATTATGCATGCATTTAGTTGTGTGTCTAAAAACAGAATGTGTGTGATGTATTTAATTCACATTAGCAGAGGGTTAAATATGGTTTAATGAAACTGATTACACGTGATACTTAAATTCTTGTGCCGTCTTGAGGGTGTCTACTGTTAGCCTATGACTGACTAGGAGATACCTGTATAATAAACAACAAAGCCAGCTCTTGCAGGTGAGAATGGATGAGGCTAGCATGTGTCTGCATCTTTAATGCCCATAGCTGGCTCTGGTGGAACCAATGAACTTTTCCACCAACTATAATATTTATTGTGGGGGAGCGGGTGGGAGTAGGGGCTGGGGAGCAAATGTGTCGCCCCCCCCACCAATGTCAAACCCACTCCTATGCCCCTGCAACTTACTAAAACACAGAGAAACACAGACCCTTGCCTCTCAGACTCACCGAGAGTGAAGCCGTCCTTGTGCACATACCACACGGTCCCGGCTTCGTACCACACATCTCTCACAGGCTGGAGAGGAAAGAGAAGAGCACAGGTCACGACTCTCTCCCGCCATGGCGCCTACGAGGTGGATCCACCTCCTCTTCACTTCCCATCTTCCACCGTAGGCCCTTTGAGAAAACCTGGACTAAGCACTTACCTACCCTAAATACAATTAAAGCATGCCTAACCCTTACTTACCCTAGCCTGACTGTAATTACCCTATAAAAAACAAAGTTTCACAAATTGTCTCTGCAGTTTTTACTGGGTAATACATGAATGCATAGCTACTGTATCTTATTCTAAAGTTCCAAGCATTTTTGTAGGCTGTTCTGGATAACAGCATCTGCCGAAAGATGTAAATAAATATTGGAGTGTAATGAAAAGGCTGGGGGAGAAAAGTGGAAAAAATAAGTGGAACAGAGAAAATAGAAGAAAAGGAACGCTATGAAAAACATAAGTGGTCAAACAGGACATTCGGCTCAAACTCAGATACTAGATGGCTGCAGTGTCTGCTGTTTTTTCAGTAAGCTGCACGGTTGCTGGTTTCTGTTTTAACCTTAAACATTGAAACCAATTTAGACCCAAGGAACTAGGGGAGGTCAGATAGCTACAATCAACCGATCAAATAAGTGTTGAGTGACAACAAAAAATCACCCTGTAGCTCTCCAGGACCAGGGTTACTGACCGCATACACACACCTGGTTTCCAAAGCCTAAATTAGCTACTGATTGACAGGAAACCACCAAAACCTCTTGGTCCCTCCAGGACTGAAATGTGTTTGTGTATTTGAATGGTATGTGTGTTGTGTGTGTGTTTATATGTGTATATAATGTTAAGCATGTGTGTGTGTGTACCATATATCTCCTGTGGTCTCATTAATGTGTGAGCTCTGGGAACAGAAAGGTGCAGTGAAGTATGAGGGCGACTCCATTGGCCCCACCTCATTCTTCTGCTCAGTCACTCTGCAGTCTGCAAGCTGTCCCTCTGGCTCTTGCCTCTGCTCCTTCACCGATTTCTCCTCTTCCTTTCCCTCCTGTTCTACCTGCTTGGCTTTCACCTCCTGCACCTCCGGCGTTTTGGCCACCTGCTTGGCTTTCTCCTCCTGCATTTTGGCCACCTGCTTGGCTTTCTCCTCCTGCACCTCCTGCATTTTGGCCACCTGCTTGGCTTTCTCCTCCTGCACCTCCTGCATTTTGGCCACCTGCTTGGCTTTCTCCTCCTGCACCTCCTGCATTTTGGCCACCTGCTTGGCTTTCTCCTCCTGCACCTCCTGCATTTTGGCCACCTGCTTGGCTTTCTCCTCCTGCGCCCCTGGTGTTTCTGCTTCCTGGATGGTGCCGTCCATTTTGTCGGTGGTCTCCTGCCACGAAGGCGGCGTTTGTTCCCGCGACTGCTGATCTTCTGTGCGTTTGCTTTCGGCCCTCTGCAACACTATCTGTCGTTTCTTCTCTGCCAGCGGCATGTGACGACCCTGCTCTCCGTTGACCAATTGCTCGGCCCGCAGGGCCATCTCCGCCTCCAGGATGGGCGGAGTCTCGTCAGGAAGCAGAAACTGCTGGACAAGGTTGTCGCTCAGCTTGCTGGGCTGTGGAACGGCATGTAAAGTGTAGACCAGGTCAGTGAAAGTACACACGTGCACACACACACACACTCATGCAGACCACACAGTTACCCACAATTCCCAAGCCCCCCTTGCCCTTTCTCACCACTCTCTCCTCTTTGATCTCTGGCTCTTTTTGCCGCTTCTCCTTCTCGGTCTCCCTCACCAGCTGCTTGAGGAAGCCCCCGGGGACCGCAGAGAGGGGTGGGGGTGGCTGAGCAGGTGAAGCAGGCTTCTTCTCCTCCTTGATCTGTACAAAGAAACCCCGGGGGACACAGTAAGACTGACTGACTCAGTCAGTGACACTGACCAAGACGCAGGGCAGGTCAGACAGACACAGACCAGAAGTGGGAAGTCCAGCCAGGGGTCAGAAAGTAAAAATCCTGCCATGTGTTTCTTCCACTCATGACCTCAGCCAGCTGATTTCACTCATTAGTTCTACCTCCTTGTTGAAGAATTGAACTAATTAGCAAATCAAGGTGACTGTAACAAAATACTGAGCAGAACTTTTACTTTCTGAAATTGGATTTTCCACCTTTGACACTGACAGACACTGAGACACAGAATGCAACACCTTATTATTAAAAACTTCAGCCATGCACACGCAGGTACACAGTTACAAAGCCATGCAAATACACACAAATGCACGCACGTACACATCTACAGATGCTCACACATGCACATGAACACGCACTCATGCGCACGGCGATGTTTGTGTCCACGTCAGGGATGGGTATCTCTCAGCAACAACGACAGCAGTTTCAGACACACTTTTTTCAGGTCTTAATTGGCAGTCTTCTTTAAGTCAGATGACCCATTTAGCCACTGTGTATGACTGATAGGAGTGTAACTGTGCCCTTGAGGGCTGTTAGCCCAGCCTGAGGTCAGCACTGCCCCTCCTGACAGGAACAGCCTCAGCCTCTATTCTCAGCACAGGCAGTGCCGCCCTGTACGTGCCAGGGAGGCCATTTTTTTTTAAAGATGTCTACCAGAGAGCTGCTGGTCTTGATCTACAGTCACAGCCGGCTGTGCTTCATAGGCAGAGCAACCCAGGGGGTTTCACACAGTGGGGGTTGCACTCATCAGGCATTTTCCATAACCTCACTTTCTGGACGTCAGAATCCAGCTTCTTGCTGTATGAATCGTTTCCTGGGTGCTTATGATTATTGAAATCATTGCTGATATCATTCAGTACTAATGGGTATAAACTAGCTTTCCATCATGCAGTGCTCCACCCACCACTTGGAATTTAGAATGCTAATTCTCCAACCGCTATCACAGGCCGTATGCTAAGTTGTGGCAGTTCTGTATACAGATATACCCTGATAGCTATGCCCAGTGGTCTTTCAGAGTGAATGACCCTGGTGAGATCCTGCTGGGAGAAGTAGCATTTCAAAACCAAGATATGACCATATTAAATTGGATTATACTTCAATATATAAAAATATTATGATGAGTATATTTTTCCGCAGTGTCGTATATCTCAATATCTGACGATAAATTATATATTTACCCATATGTTGTGAAGTGTTGTAATATCTTGATAATATATTGAAATAAAATAGCGTATTTTCCATGTCCAAAACTGTGAGAGGCTCACACCACAGATTTGACAGTCCAAATGGAATTCCTGGATTGGAGAGCTCTCTGTGGTTCACACTCTGACCATTACGACTGTTCTAAATGGGGCTGGGCTGTTAAATGTGGCTTGACTGTCCCCTGTCTGTAAATGGGGTGCTCAGGAGGAGAAGGAGAGAGGTAACAGTGGAGAGGGCTATCCCGGTGGAAAGAAGCTTCCAGAACAGTGACTTCCATCCCCTCATAACCTGAATGATATCACAGTATTATTTCACCCTTCCCCCTGTGTGAGAATGACATGGCGATGGAGGAATCCTGCATTCGCTCACTCACCCCGTTAGAGAAGGCACATCAGACTCCAGTCACAGAAGGTCATGGTGTCTGGGGGCTTGTGTGGTTTCCTTTCTGTCATCAGCCAATTTAGGCCTTATAAACAAGGTGCATGGATTCTTTAGCCAGCCAGTTAATTCAATTTAGCAGGTTTTTGTAGTTTACTTTCAGTTAAATCAACAGCCACCGTGGGCCTTGGAAGCAACTTGTATGGACTCTTTAGCCAATCAATGCCTTAAATTAATGGAAGTGCTGAAACACACCAAGAACCAGCAGACACTGTGTCTTTCCAGGTTTGGAGTCTCACAGGAGGACGGGAAACACTTTTGAATGTCCAAACTTTAAGATGTTGAGCGGCAGGGGGAGGGGGGAGAGGGGGGAGGGGGGGTGGGTGGTGGAGGTGTAAATATGGACAGAGTCGACAGGACAGTGGGTCAGGCATTGTGTGGACAAAGTGAATGAGAGTGGAGAATGATGTGGACCGCTGGCGCGGAGTGGACACAAACATTTCCATGAGGGACTTGCCCCTCCCAGAGAATGACAGACATAAAAAGTGATGAAACAAAATGGAGGATGCACACAGACATGCAGACACACAAGTTAGCAAGTGCTTTTTTTCTAAGGAAATGCAGCAACAGCAGTGGGTTTACCCTGACAGAGATCAGTGTAAGTGATATTGCGTGATATAGTTTCTGTTGACACGCCTTTAAACTGGCCTTCAATCGCACTGTCCAATCACAAATACCAAAAACCAAAGTGGCTTGATGGAGAATTGTGATTGGACTGTTTAGAAACGGTCCACTTACTGTATACTGGCAGCTGAAAATGCACAGGTCACAAAAACTGGGATTTTATTATTTTTGTGGCAACTGACCCCAGTCAAAACCCAAAGCTGAAATATTGTATTTTACGCTAATTCAGTTACATTAAAAGTAACTGTTTTTTCCATAATATGCCAGCGCACAATAATAACACTGTAAATGTATGTTGTTCATTCAAAATCGTTTTAATTATAACACTTTTAATTGAAGCAGGATGAAATAATGGGATTGGCGAGATTACATTAACTACAAATAATGTTTTGGCTTTTTGAGCAGAACTAATTTTTGCTACGCAGGCTAATAATATTTAATAAAAATATGAGCAAATTCTGTTTTAATTTACTCATGTTGAGCAAGCTAGCTGGAGCATGACTTTTCATTCAAATGAAGCACTTTCTCTTTGAATCTCGCAATGCAACCCTTGGCTGCGTAAATTTTATGATCAATAAACAACACAAATGTAAGATGCTAAAAGACAGTTGGCTCCATGAAACTTGAGTAATTATTTTATTGTGGTTCAAGCCTGGGTCAGTAATCCAGCCCATTGTACAGTAATATAAAAAAAGACCTAAGAATATCTATTTACAGAATGCCGTGTATTTTTTCCTGCATCTCGGCTCCTGCATTAACGCGAGCACTGAGTATGAAACCAGAATAATTCAGTGGGGCAAAATAACAGGTAGCTGAAAATTCATAAATGTATTAGTCTCAAATTTAGTGTGTTTTTTTTTTTTTTTTTGCGTTTCAGCAAATGGAGAAGCTCTGATGCTGTAGTCGTGCCGTTAGTTTCGACTGGGCCTAGACCCAAGCTTGCATATCGGCGAATACTCAGCCAAGGCGTTTCATGCATGCTGAGATTATGCACTGTGAATCTGACAGTGAAGGGTTTTTCAATCTGCGTCGCATCCAGCTGCGCATTACAAGCGAGAAAACAGGCGGCACATGGCACGACGCCGTTCTGCACCTCCCTTCTGCTCCCACAGCTTTAAGCGCGAGGAGAGCGCCATGGCAACCTGGCGCGAGGGAGGTCAGAGGGTCAAAGTTCAGCTACACGTGATTGTAGGAGGCGAGTGGATGGCGGTGGAGTGAAGCGACACACAGAAGCAGTGACACGCCGGACCTGGAGATGAAGAGAGAGAGATACACAGAGAGGGGAAATGATCGAGTGATGGAGAGGGGCGAGCAGAAAGACAATGTGGTGAGAGGGACACAGAGAGAAAATGGTGCTGCCTATGGTAAGTCAATGAGTGTCAGCCATCTTAAGAGTAGTTCCAAACCATGGGGTGTATAATAAATGTACTCCCAGGTGCACTCAGTCTATTAAATTTGTTTTCCTAATATTGCCATGTATTGTAACTAAGGGGAATACTCATCAGAAATTTAAACAAAATTTATAAAAATGCTTTACAACTGTACAGATCATTTTAGTCACTGAGCTACTTAAAGAGCTGAAATACAGTTTATTTCTTCCTGATTTTCTATGATTTTAGATAAACAAAGTAAAATTCTAACATATTACTTATTGCAACATGTAAAAACTTTCAGTAATAAATATTATTTTCAGTGGAAGCCAGCATTGGATACACATCAGACTCATTCTGGTTATGCAGAGGACAGAGGTGAGTCTAACTCAGATAAGTCAACTCACTGTCTTGATCACCAAAATTGTTACATAATAGCAAGTTTCCTGCATCCGCATCACCCCATTGAGACTGGGCATACATTCTCTGCTGCAATATTTTCTCTATGTGAAATTCCTTATGGGAAAATTCTGCTTTTTATTGTTTTCAAAATTACAATTTGACAAATATCAGCAATGTGAACAGCATATAAAAGCCAAACTATCAGGAAAACCTTTTTAGTGCCGCTTTGTACAGAAACCCCCATTTACAAATATAAGACATTTTTAATCATATTTCATTTAATATCATCTTTTATAAGAAAATGTCATCATGAGTTCATTCTTCAACAAAATAGAGATAATGAAAAAAAATGCAGTGATTTCTGTAAAAACTTGTAAATGATACACAATTGAAATACAGTTTTGTCTTGATGTCAGCAACAATGATCAAATAACTTTCCTTAAATTTTTTTTTTAAAAATCTGTCTTTTACAGGTAGATAATGATGTGATCACATGAGCAGCACTTTTACAGGCAGGGTTGGGTTTACAGTAACTTCAGCTGTGCTGTTACAGGAGCAGAAGGACACAGCTGCGTTTAACTTCAGGTGTGATGTCACAGGAGGGGCTGGGTTTAAAATTCAGCTGTGCTGTTACAGGAGCAGAAGGACACAGCTGTGTTTAACTTCAGGTGTGATGTCACAGGAGGGGCTGGGTTTAAAATTCAGCTGTGCTGTTACAGGAGCAGAAGGACACAGCTGCGTTTAACTTCAGGTGTGATGTCACAGGAGGGGCTGGGTTTAAACTTCAGCTGTGTTGTCTGTTCGCTGCGCTAGTTTCCAAAGTGTGGCAAATCATTTTCAGGGAAACCTTTACGGGAAATCGATCGTTTCCAAGCAGTAACTTGGTCAATTTACAGACATTTTAAAAAGAGTCATACAAATAGCTTGCACACATAAAAAGTGTGAAAAGTTTTTTCTTTGTATTCCAAGCTACTTGAAGTCTCAGGGCTGAAACATCTGTGATTATTGCAAATTGATACGGGTTACTTTTTATTTTTCTTATAATTTGAGACAAGTTGCTTGTAGTATGTATGCTGCAAATAGAACATATCAGTCTAGTGCCTTGGCACACAAAAAGAAAATGTTTCAGAGTTATGCTTCAGAGTATACATAAGGCATTTAAGGCCAGGGCCCTGACTTTGTGCCAGACCATTTGAATAGTTCCCCTGGGTATCCTGCCACATAAAAAAAACTGATAAAACATGTAAGGTTGAATCCTTCGAAGAAAACTTTTACCTTTGTTGAAGGTTTTATTTTTTCCCCCCACAAAGTTTACTGTAAACATCCAGGGTGAATACAAATTAAACTTGGTCCACCCCGAGGTAAGCATGCAGTTCGGAAGGGCAAACTTTTTTTTTTCCCCAACACAATTATTCATTAATTAGCCAGAATCCTGAACAGACGAATAGTTTGGGCTTTAAATCTCTGGTATCTGGAGCAAGGTCAAGCTGTGCTAGGGAACAATAAGACATGGAACATGATGCCACATCACTAACTGACACCCTGAGGAGAAGGAGGAAGTGAAACTCTAAAAAAACAAAAAACAGACACCCAGGTCTCTCTGCACCCTCCCTTCCTGCACAGCTCTCCCGAATTACTCATTCAGACCTGGAATGAGGGGGAGGGGGCTGGGAGGGGCACGTTCAAACCCCAAAGGGGGATTACCCCCTACTCATCAGCGCGGCACCCTTTACCAGTTCAGAGTGCACACAAACATTCGTCCTCTGGAGTCTGCGCTTAAAACCCGGAAGCTTCTGTTCACCGTGCGGCCCGCTGGCTGACAGGTCGTGCCTCACGTGCAGCTGGCGCAGGCAGACTGCGGGCGCGGTGTGAGGCGGGGTGATGAGGCAGGGACGTCCCCTGCCGGCTGCGACCTTCCTTCCCCCAGGGGTGCCACAGCAGGGGGTCTGCACCCACGGTCCCGCAGAGCCGCAGGGTCCGCTGGTTCCTGTTGTTACTTGTCACTTAATTGATCAATTAAAGCAGCTGATTGCACAGCTAACTCGCTTCACCTGGCTTCTTGGGTCTGAATTGTTTGCTGATATCAAGACTAAGGCAAAAAACCAGCGGACCCAGCGGCTGTCCTGGACCAGGAATGAAGATCACTCTGCTATAGCCAGTAGTTCTCAGCCAGGACCCAATACCTGCAATGTGTGCCAATCAGCATCTCCAGCAAGTTATTTATATTTGTGTCTAATATCCTAAGCACATTAGTAATAGACAGGCTTTCAGCTTTATTGATAGAGTAATTAACTCTTCAGTGGGGCCCGGAACAATTAATTGAACAACTAATTAAACTTAATTGAGACTGCTGCTGCTAATATAGTGAAATGACATCTATTAAAATATATACCGAACAAACAACTCCAGCTTTCCATTAGCGCAAACAAGCTGCCAAGTGCACTTCTCTCACACAGAGATTTAATAACAGGTGTTTCATCACGGAGATATAAATGATAGCAGCTCAATCCACCCTGAATAAAGCAGGGCTCGGCTGGAATAAAGAACAGACGGCATCATGTCTGGATGATCAGCTGGGTATGTAGGGGGACGTGAACCCAGACCACCAGGGGCCCTGTGCCGGGTTAATCAGGACATGGCCAGAATGATGGGTCTCCAGGACCAAGGCTGGGGAACGCTGCTTTATACCAAGTTTTTCCAAACTTTCTAAATCTCAAAGCCCCCCTAGTATATCCACTCTGTGGCTCAGGTCCCCTCAGCATAATCAAAGGCTTAACATTTTGACACCATTATCTAACACCCACTACACACAAGGTTGTATGCCATTATATTGTGGCTCTATACAAGACATGCAGCCACTGGATGAGTAACTATATAAATGTTTTTTTTTTTTTTACACTTTGGCATTTATCAGATGTACTTATCAAGAGCAATTAATGCAAACCCATTTACATAGGTGAATATTCTACTGAAGCTATTCAGGTACCTTGCTCAAGGGTATAAGGGTAGTATACCAGCCGAGCCAAGCATCTGCCTAGGTAAGATCTAGTGTAATGAAAGGAAATGACCTCCTGAGCCTGTTGGAGGAACAGGATAAAGGCTCTGGGCATGACATAAAAGCAGGGCAGTTGACACTGTCAACAATAAGGGCTCCACACCTTTCTTCCACAAGTCTGGATACCTAAGCAAATATAATGACATCACAGAGGGGAAAGGGCCTCTCTGATTGGAAGAAGTCTGTCATGTGATGCATGTGAGACAGCAGGACAGTGACCTGAGAGTGATGTTCTTTAAGGTCTGTGTTTGTTCCTCATCGCGTGTGTGTGTGTATGCGTGTTTGAGAACTACTATTGCACCACCGCAGATTGCAAAATCAACCATGCGCGCCATCACCTCTTCTTTGGACCCCACACTCGTGTTTTAGTTGGCACTGAGGATCCACCACACCAGAGCGGCACCAACAGCTTCTGACCAAACAGCCGTGCTGTCAGGCCTCACTGACAGCGCCCGCACACCCACGAAACACCCGGCCAGTACAAAGCATGAATCACCAGCTCTGTCACAAACGTGTGACAGCCATCCTGCCTGCCATTCCTCTCTGCCTACCTCCAAAAGCACCATGGAAGTAAGTTTTATGACTTTACCCTTGACCCTGTGCGAACGGTAAGAAATTAGTAAGATATTTGTGATTGTTTTGTATTTAAATACAAGTTAAATAAAACCAAACAGTCAATTTATGAATGATTTTAGGACTTGAAATCTGCTCCAGGGATATGTGTGAACCTGCTGTATTTCTATGATCAAATACAAGAAATCAAATCAACAACCAACCAAACAAACCAACCAACAACCAAAAAATCACTGAGGCCTTTAGAAAACTGTACTGGCCAAACCATGCCCTACACCATGGATACTCAAACATGGCCCACAAATTCAAATCTGGTCCTGGTTTTCAGATCTCCTTGGTAATTAACAGGACAATCAGTGCTACTGATTGGCTGGACCAGGGGTGCCCAATATGTCAATCATAATCAACCAGTCAATCGTCAAGGTCATGCTGGCAGACCGCGTGACATGACATGACATTGACATGAAATGTGGTCAAACTGCTTCTTCTGAGAACATCGGTACACTAACACACGCATGATATAGCCTAGACACGATTGTGCATGGTCAAATAAATGTCCAATATTATATGATAGTAACATGATAACTTTGCCAATGCATTTTATATGGGGCAGAGACACAATATGATGGTGACACAATAAATCTGGTCCATTTTAGGCAGGGAATTTCATTTTCAATATCTGACAGATAGGCCAATGTTGGAAATATAAAGCTGGGATTTTGTCCAGATATGATACTGGTCTAATAATTTAACTTCCATGCCAATACAGGTTTCTATATAATTTGACATACATTTTTATTTGATGGTAAAGAATGCATTTTACATTGCGCAGGGCAATTGTGGTGATAAATCTTGTAGAGATTGTAGACAGGAAATTTTGCTTTCAATAGCCGAAATAGTTAGATTTACTTCATAAAATCATAGAGTAGTTGCATGCAATTACGTAGCAATACGTCTTAAGCTGAATCAGTTCCCTCTCCCCCCATACACGGTCAACCCTATAAGAATCAATATTGCATTGTGCTGGTCATTGAAAGGGTAGATTGCAAGCCAAAAAAAAGTGTAGGCACCCCTGTGCTAGACTGTAATTCCCAGGTAAAGGGAGGATGGGAGACCAGCAGTTCTCAGCTCTCAAAGCCTGTGATTTGAGTAGCAGGGCCATACCCCCGTCACTCCCAGGATACGGCTGCAGCACAACTCCCTGGCCCAAGGACTCGATGCCTATGGAAGCAGCACAGAGCCAGCGCATGGACTCAAGACCAGGAGATGTGGGTCCTACTGGGCCACTGAGTAAACTCTAGTGCAAATGCACCAACTCGCAGCACTCAATGAGTTCTGCTTCGAGAAGCATCTGCATTACTGCCTGCATAATGAGGGTTGTTTTACTCGGGTGCATTTATGTCGTTTCCTGAGAAATGTAATCAAGATGTTTGTCTCCAAGCGCTCAAAGCTGGAGAAATTAGTTGCCTTTCACAGATTACAGAAGCTCAGATACAGTAGCTTCCTTCTCAGTGTGAACAAACTCTACCCCAGAAAACAAATCCCTCATTGAAACAAAAAACAACAAATCCAACATCTCTGTAGAACCTATCAGCAGAACTGCAGGGGGTTTATGACCTTGGACACAGCTGGTATAACAGTGATGTCACCAGTGATGTCCCAATTTCCTGAGAAAAGGTGACATTTGGAGAAGTGGGGGTGGGGTAACACATCTTGCCTGTTGACAGCACCTCACACACATTTAACTGCAGACAATCGACGATGAATTGGCAGAAAAGTGCGACGGCGCTCGTACGTGCGGTGATGGTGATTTACACAAGCGCCCTGCTGAATGCACAGCCCTTCCCTCCAGCACACTGAGCAACGCAGTCCTTTTTCAGCAGCTTCTTTGTGACCTGAAAATTCTAAACTTTCACCTCATTTGTAAAGCCACAATTCACCAAAGCTTTTGCACAGAGCCTCCCCCCCCCCCCCCCCCATCATGACACCAGCTCTTTAACACAAAGGACAAGATTCAGTGAATCTTGAATTTCAAAGATGGCTTTTTTCCAATGGTGATAAATAATATAAAAACGAGAGTCTTGTTGACATGTTCATATGCTGAAATATGTTCGGCTAGCATTTGGTAGCCATTTATTATTTACAGTGGAGCCATGTTGATTGGAACGATAAACAGACATCTCTACGATTAAGAAGATCTACGCCGACTATCATTATGATTACAGTACTGGGCAGGTCGGAACTGACTGAAACAACCCTGCCTGTTAAGCAACAGGGCCAATAGCGACAATTTACATTAAATAAACCACATTAAATATTCTGATTTAAACAATGACTAAAACCCTGGCCATGAACACACAAAAACATTAGGTCCTGCTTTTAACTACCGACATACGGCTACAAAGCATATAATAATAAGCCTTATAAATCTAACAAAATGATTGTCCCATGTCCTGTGATAACCAGTTGGCTGTATTTGACGTATGTTCAGTAGTGTTCGTTATGCATTATGTGGCACATAATAAGGTGTTACAAAGAGGCAAGAGCCATCTGAGTGCAGTAACCTCCCGTAAAAAGACGTAAATTGGAGAGATGGAACACTTTCAGCTGGATGACCTCATTTCCAACAAAGGAACCCGCGCGCCATTGACGAGGATCAGGCCGGTGGTGCCGTAGCAACGGGACTCTGCAACCATGCCTTTCCTGGCCCAAATAGGCTGCCCCAACAAAACAAATTACAGTAGCAAACAACCTCCCTCCCCTGCCGCCCCCCCCCCCCCCCCCCCTCCCCCATCAATCCACAGATGGGATGGAGGCTGTTGGGCCCGCTCAGATTACAGCTGTCAGCTCTGAGTCAGGCCAGGAACTGGCTGATATCCCCGTCCCAAGCCTTCCCCACTGGCCACAATGCTAAAACAAGAGCGCCCAACTATCTGCACATACAGCCTCTGGACAGCTTGGCTCCTCACCTCAGTCCAAAAGTGCCCCTTTCCCCTCTGTCAGGGATCACAACTGACAAAAAAGTAAGGAAATATAAACAGATAAAGGTAAAAGAAAGAGTTGGTGCTATAAATAACCAAACCTACCCACACTTGACGGAAACCTCGTTCCTTTAAAACAGGAGTCAAAATGTAAATGGAAAGACACAAACACACACACACAGCTCCTCTTACCTGTGGAGGCAAAAACTCCCAAATAAATGAGTGTATAGGGCTCCTTCTCCTTTTAGATCCTGTTGGGCCAGCAGCACACTCCCTCTCTCATACACACACGCACACAGAGCGAGAAGGACAGGGCAGAAGTCAGAAATAGAGTGACACACAAGCACACACACACAGATAAGCAGAGCAGCTGAGTTAACACTAGAGCATGCTATAAATATCCTAAAGAGGAGAGGGGAGGGGAGGGGGGTGATGGGGGACACTACCCTGTTTGGGAGCCGTTTAGGAGGGGGAGACGGAGAGAACGGGCAGAGAGAAGAGAGGGGCGACACAAGGGAAAAGAAAGGAATAAATAGACCGGAATGCTTTGGCGATGGGGATCGTACATTGAGGCGCACAACACATCTACTCGGGACTTAATTTACGGAAGGATTTATAGAGCGGGAAAAATAATCTGAAGAGAACGGTGGGGAAAGAGGGAGAGCAAGAGAGGGGGAAGAAGGGAGGGGGGAGAGAGGGAGGGAGGGAGAGTGGGGAGGGGTGAGAGAGAGATGGGGGAGAGAGGGAGGGAGAGTGGGGAGGGGTGAGAGAGAGATGGGGAGAGAGAGAGAGAGGGGGAAGAAGGGAGGGGGGAGAGAGGGAGAGTGGGGAGGGGGGAGAGAGAGATGGGGGAGAGAGGGAGGGAGAGTGGGGAGGGGTGAGAGAGAGATGGGGGAGAGAGAGAGAGAGGGGGAGTGGGGAGGGGGGAGAGAGAGATGGGGGAGAGAGGGAGGGAGGGTGGGGAGGGGTGAGAGAGAGAGAGATGGGGGAGAGGGGGAGTGGGGGAGAGAGAGATGGGGAGAGAGAGAGAGAGGGGGGGGAGTGGGGAGAGAGGGAGGGAGAGTGGGGAGGGGTGAGAGAGAGGGGGAGTGGGGGAGAGAGAGAGAGAGAGGGGGAGTGGGGGAGAGAGGAACAGGAATGCTTGCACAGGGCGAGTGAGAGAGCGATGGCGGAGGACTCGGGGCTGAAATGTCGGATTGAGGGGCGAGAGACCGAGCGCAAACACCAGCCATGTCACTCACACACACACACACACACACACACACACACACAGCCCGCACACTGCTACCCAACCCCTCAGCAGCAGCCCCTCTCCAAACACGCAGGAGCAGCAGGTCTCCAGGGCGCCGCTGTCAGCTGCTGTCCGGCCTTTGAAGGACAAACCCAGCTGGGGAACGGGAGCCAGAGGGCGGGGCCACACCAGACCAGACAGCCAGTCATGGGAAAGGGTGTTAGGTGGGGAGGGGCTAATCTACAGCTTCAGTGAAGACAGGGACAGACCTGTAAGCAGCAGGGTCCACCAATCTCTGACCAACACAAGCGCAGTATTAGGGAAGTGTATGAGCTTCAGACTGGACTGGATACTGCTGTATTTCTAACAGCACACAAAGGGTTTCTTCAGTGGCAGCCGGTGTATCCGCTCAGACCGATCCTGAAATGAACCGCGTACTCAGTGTATGGGGAGTGGTTGGGGGTGGGACTGACTGGGAGTTGTTTAGAAATGAAAAATGTTCCAGTTCACCAGTCCCCTCATTTAGGCGCGTCTAACTAAACTCCTTTCCCGGGTTTCGTGTTACCGTTTATTGTTTACTTTGCGCCTCACATGCAGAAATACCCAATTTGCAGTGAGATGTGTGATATGTAAATTGTGTTTGGATAGGTGTCAGCTAATGAATGAACAACTTCAAAGTGAGATGGCTATTATGACATCATAATGCTCTTGTGCGGCTTTGACTCCCTCCAGGCACGGAAACAAGCTGAGGTCATTACCTGGACTCCACCCCCTCCCTCTTCCCAAAACCAGACACCGTAAGACAGGATAACACGAAAAAAGGGCCTTTTTATTTCTGAACTGTTTCTGTTTATATGAGCAGTCCAACACATATGTTCTTAGCTGTTCCAGAAAAAAAAACAAAAAAAAAAAACTCATTTAAAATAAAATAAAATTTCAATTAATAACAATCATTAATAGAATAATATTACCAATAATCATCATCGTCATCATCACCGTAATATAAACCCACAGACAGTAGTATTTGAGTTGTTTGTGGCACGTCACAAAGAGTTTTTCTGAAGACTGTAAACCGGTAATTCTCTAGCACAGTGCCTTTGGGAAAAATGAACCTCCGGACGTGAGCGCGAGGCTCTCTGAATGAAGGGGTCTAGCTCCCTGAACAGACAATAAATATGACCGAGGGCAAAGTGATCCTGTAATCAACAAAACAAAATAAAAACTGAAGAAACCTCTAACTCGTAGGTACAATATCTAAACGTATGTGCAACATCGGAGCCGGTTCGCCCGAGTTTGAATCCACATCGAAAACTCGAACCCTCCCCCTGTATCCTTTTTCATCTTTTTTAAATAAACCTAACTCATTTTGTCATTTTAATATACACACATATATATATATATATTTATATGCATATATACGTTTCAGAACGTCTTGCCTTTTTTCCTAATTTATATTTATTGTCCTCATTTAACTCATTTAGCCCTGCAGCTCTGTGAAAAACACGTTCTACCAAAACGAACAGACACGCAAACGATCGAATGAAGCAAACACTGACAAAGTGAATGAGAAGCTACGATTAAAAAGGAAAAAAAATAACCCTGAAACATCTCATTTCTGGATTGCGGGAGGGGACCGCCATCTTTGAGAAACGGGGGTGGGTGGAAGGGGTCAAAAAAAGTCTCTGTCCCGACGGTCACAGCAGCCAGCTCTCTCCGAGGGGCGGAGTCACGCTAGGCATCAGCGGCGGCCCGAGTCCCAGCTTCCTCGCCCAATCGTAACGGGCTCAGGATCCCCCCTGCGGGCTCGGGACGGCCCTATCGCCTTCCGAGCCCTCCCGTTTCCTCCAATCAAAACGTACCGATTTCGGGGGCCAGAAACCCTACAGAGACGCTTGCCCTTGTACGCGGACCGGGGGCATTCTGGGAAACAGAGACTGGGAAAGGAGGAGATAAACGCGCGATGCTGATTGGCAGCGAAAACGTGCTGGTGTGTGCGGGCAGCTGGTCCGCAGAAAGACTCTTCCTCCTCTTCTCCTCTCCTGCTTCAAACTTTCCAGTGGACTGACATTTAAGTCAGTCTTCTGCTGGTTCAATAGCAATTTCCTGACAAATTTGGCACATTTAAAAGGCAAGCCATGTTTTGTGTAATAGTCTGTAACACAACCGCAGAAACATTCTGATCAACAATCTTGATTTTTTAAAAATTATTTTTGAAGTTTTTTTTTTTTGTTTTTTTTTGTTTGCAAAAGGCCCTTCAGCAAGCGACAGCAACTGAGCCTTTCTCAAAGATGGCCGTTTCTCCCCTTCAAAAGCTAACCTGAATATTCACCCCCATCCCACCTTCCCACCCCCCATCCCCTCAATCACATGCACATCAAACTGTTCTGAAATGCACGGACAGCCAGAATCCAAAGGACAACATTACTGCATCAACAGAAACCTGAAAATGGAAAATGTCAACCTGTCCATGATTCCCATGTCTTTTCCATCTTAAGGAGGAGGCTTCTCTCCATTTCAACGCTGCCTTTCTTTCCTTGGATAAAACCCAAAATATGACCAAAGAAACAGCAAAAAAGTTTTCAAATAAAAAACATAAATTGTACAAAATAAAGCACAAAAAAATAATCCTAGCCCAAAAAATATTTAATCTCTAGAAATCTGCATTCTGCGTCACATTCATAAAAACGATACAAAAAATTTAAATCATATTGAAAATCAAGCCTTCTAACAAAAATAAGGGTTAAAGTCTCGTCCCCGGTAACCATGTTCCACTCCTGTCTTTTAAGCCAAAGACCGTGTGACTTTCTGTCTCTCTCTCACAGACACACACTACATACACATTCACAGACACTTACACACCTGTCTGTACAGCCACCCCCCACCTCCAGCCCCCCCATGTTCATCTGCCTGGTCAAATTTCACTGGGTGGAGGAGTGTCTGCGTATTCCTCCTCCTCACGGTTGTGTGTGCGTGTGTGTGTGTGTTTGTGTGCAGATGAATCAGTGTGTGTGCGCGTGCTACTCCAGCAAGTGTCTACGGCTGCCTGACCCTTCTCTCCCTCTCTTCCCACACACACCTCCCTGATGGGGGGGGAAAAGAAAAGAAAAAAGACAAAAAAGGCAGCCGTCCCACCTGCTTATCACGAGTGAATGAAACCGTACGTCCACCGGACTAACACACACTCTCTCACACACACACACACAGACACACACACACACACACACACACACACACATTCAGAGTGGACTGGACGCCCTCGGCCCCACTCTGAGGTACACTCGCATGGTGTCCGCTCGTTGGCCGAACCGCAAACGACAAAAAAAAAAGCTTGAGATCCACCCAGCACCTCCAAACAGGCCGAGACAGAGGGGGGGACAGAGAAGAGAGAAATAAAAAAATAAACACACACACAGACAGGCAAACCGATAATTCCCCATATATACAAACATTATCCAGGAGAGTATACTGTAGATGCACACGAAAAAGGGTTGCTTCTCTTTACGTCTTTTTTGTATTTTTTTTTTCCTTTTTTAAATATATTTATGTACAGTCAAACCGAGGCTTCGTTCTGCTGTCGTCTTTGCGGGGGGAACCCCGCGCGCCCCTTGTCCGGTCGTCCCGACGGCGCGCGCGCGGGGAAGGGTACGGTCCAGTTCCCCCGAAGGCCTTCCTGAAATTGGGCTCAGAAGCACGGGGGAGAGGTACGGAGCGATGGCAGGTCCGGCTGGGGCTGGGGCTGGGGACGGGGGCTGGGGGACGGGGGCGGGGGGCACAGGCCCTTCCGCACTTCTGCGTCGGGACCCTTTTTTTCGCCGGGACTCGGGCCGCGCCCAACTCCGCGGGGGGGGGGCGGGGCCGGGCTCTGAAGCGTCTCAAGTATAACATTAACATTGG
>NC_049214.1:13778401-13873401 GCF_013347855.1 Anguilla anguilla | reverse complement strand
TACCACCCACAATGCATTGCTCCTCCCGTTCCATTGATGCAACTCCTAGAGCCCCAGTTCCCAGTCTTTCACCAGTTCTCTTAACTGCACTGAAGGGATGGACTGTTCTCTCTCTCCAGTGATATCGGTACTTCTCTCTCCCTCTTCTCTGTATATGATTGGCTAGAGCAGGGGTGGGCAGAGTCCTGGAGGGCATGTGTGAGTGCAGATTTGTTTCCACTAAATATCCTGGCTGAAGAAGCTAATTGGCCGCGTACGCCAACACTGGTTCCCTCGTAGATTAGATCAGAGTAAAACGTTTCACACAGGGACACAAGGGCAGTCCTTGGCTGTCATTCATGTGCTTAGCCAAGGAATGATGCTAAAATTTCAGATGGCATAAATGTTAGGGCTAATTAAGTACTTAAGGGCAGAAGTTGGCATCAAAACCAGAAACGAATATGACCCTCGTCGCCCACCCCTGGGTTACAGTTGCCTGTTTACAAGGACTACGGAATAAGCTATCAGGACTACGGTCAGAAAGCATGCAAAACTGGGACAAGGCCAGCAACACAAACCATCAGTGGTTTTTTCCATCC
Organism: Anguilla anguilla; assembly: GCF_013347855.1. Classification (NCBI taxonomy): domain Eukaryota; kingdom Metazoa; phylum Chordata; class Actinopteri; order Anguilliformes; family Anguillidae; genus Anguilla; species Anguilla anguilla. The sequence continues at coordinate 13,872,823 of NC_049214.1, read as the reverse complement.
TGGTCTCTCACAAAAAAGTACCACCTAAGACCTGAAGCGGACTGGCCCTAAGGGCCAATCAGAGCAGCCACATGGGACAGAACCTGAGTGTCTAAATATGGTCAAAGGGGGAGGGGCAAAGGATGGGGGTGGAGCTAGAAACAGCCTTGTGGGGTGGCGGTGGGAGGGAAGGGGACACGTTTGGATTCCAAAGCCCAGGAGAAGCCAAAACAGGGTCCTAAACACGCCGGCGCTCGCCGCACAGCTACGCTACCGTTAAACAAGTCACATGTCTACAGGCGTCATGGCACCTCCATCCACGCCCGTCTCCCTCGCTCCATCCTTTCACTAAACTAGAGATGGAGAGAGAGGGAGAAACGGAGGGAGGAGCCAGGAGGCAGAGCAGGGTACACTTACCAGTCCATGTTTGTTTAAGATTTTTATCCATTGGGCCTACAGAGTAAGGACAGACAGCCAGCGTTGAATCTCAGACAGGATGACAAACACACACATGGCCATCTGATCGGCAAGGATGGCACAGACAGTGCAGATAAGAGACAGGGGTGGAGCTGGAAGTTTAGGAGGTTATGGTGATAGAGGTTGATGCGCTGATAGTTATAGAGGTGGTCATTGGGGTAGACGTGTTGATGGTGATAGAGATGGTGATGGAGGTTGATGTGTTGATAGTGACAGAGGTGGTGTTGAAGACGTGGGTGGAGGTGGAGTTGCAGGGACTCACCCGAGACTCCCCCTCCCCTCTCCACTCCACGCGGTTGGGGAACAGGTAGAAGTATCTCCGCTGCCACTGCGTCAGAAATGGGTTCCCCAACTTCAGCATGTAACCGTGCATGATGCAGTCCTTCCCCAGGGCGTAGTCTGTGCGCGTTAACACACACGCACGCACACACACACAGACACGCACACACACACAGACACACACACACGCACACACACACAGACACACACACACGCACACACACACATACGCACACATACAGACACACACACACACACACAGACACACGGACAGACAGGAGAAAAAGAACAGGCACAGGAATTAAGAACTAAATAATCTGCAAAACTGACACAACTCCTGTGCAAATCACTGAACTTTTCTGAGAACACATTTCTGTTTTTAAATGGAAACAGTCATTTCAACATGGAACCAAATATAGCTTTTTTTGCCCATGCACTTCACCACACGGCAACTTGCGCAACACAAGTTATACAGGGAACACTACTTCCTGTTTTGTTCGGGCCAAAAAAACAAGGCGGAGGGTAGGGTGGGGGACAGGGTAACTTACAAGTGCAGTTAAATCATATTGATTTACATTTAGCTACACTAGCAAGGTAGCATGAATTCATTAGGAAGCACTGTTCACAAGGTCTGTGCCCAGGGGAAGGTGAAGCAAGCGCTTTGGCTGCCGTTTCGTCTGTCGTTAGCTTTCCTTTGTGTTCATTATCGAACCAGAGTTCCAAACTGTTCATATGCAGAAAAAGGTAAGAGAGGAACGTGCACATTTTGAAAAACATTATTTAAAAAAAAAAAATGCAATACTTAAGAATATAATTTACGCACCAAACGCACACACACGGACAATATTTATCAACAGACAGCCACGTAGGACAGCAGAAGAGTGTAATGGTGAGGTGACTGGGCTATTCTGAGGCTGTAGGTTTGGTTCTCAGGACGGGCACAGTCGCAGTACCCCTGTAGTAAGCAGGGCACTGATTCTGCATGCTCTCAGTAAGCATCCAGCTGTATAAATGGGCCTCATGTATAAGAACGTAAGCTGCGTGAGTCACTCTGGATAAGAGAACCTGCTAAACGTAAAAATCATTTTAATGCTATGGAAATAAAATCTGATGGCCTGTGATAGCCAATAAGCTCTCGTACACACAGACACACAGGGTAAGTCTGCAGCCCTCAGACTCCTGAGAGGTGTCTCTCTCCTTCACCAGAGCTGGAAATGTTCCCTTCCAGGTCCCACAAAGGTGACCCGGTACGGACATGCCTGCCGCGCGTCCTCCGGTGCAGCAGGTGGCGCTGTGAGCCGAGGCCTCACCTTCCTCGTGGCCCAGCTGCTTGTTCTTGGCTCTCTTGCGGGCCTCGTTCTTGTCCGTGTCGCAGTTGACGGCCTCGTACACGGTCTCCGCCACCTCCTGCTGCCAGCGCTCCGAGATCACCAAGGGGAAGTTCTTGTACAGCTCCTGGTCACTGTCCAGCAGCTGGAGGGAGGAAGCGGGGAGAGAGAGAGAAAGCATTCGTTTAAATCCAGCCCCAGGAAAGAGGTGGGCTCCTCAAACCGGGTACTGCGGCGAACACGCAAATCTTCACACACACAGTACCACTTAGCTAGTGCGCAACCACGTCAACCTAACGCAACTCCGGCAGTGATTGCAAAACGCTTCCTCGCCACGGACACAGCAGACAGACAGAAGGCCTGAGCAGCTCTCGTAGAGTAGGTACTAGAGCAGAGAGGTCACTGATCTGACCAAGTGGCCAAAACCGGGCTGCGTTCTTGAAGCTCACTTCCTTGTCCTGTTGAAAGACGTTGCTCACGAGCGACACTGCAGCTGGCTCCAGCGTAGAGCCCGTTTTAAAGGAAGTCCACGGCAACAACACGGTCAAAATACAAAAAGTCAATCATTTTTTCCCGCAAGACAAAGTAGTCGCAACTGGTGTTTTTTCTTCATTTAACGTCTCCCCATATGCCGATTTGTTAAGTTATTGTGCTATTTGGACAAGCCGGTAATATTTTGTGGACGAATCAGGGACAGTTTGCTTCACTACCGAGTCACTGTATCTCACGCGCTTAGTAGACGACTGGACTTCAAGTCCCTCTGGCTCCTATTTGTACAACATGGCGGTGTCCACAAACTACACTACCCAGGCTTCAAAACCCTTTTCACCAAGCCCATGGAGAGTCAATGGGTGATGTCACAGTGACTTTGTCTATATTTTTCTACAGTCTATGGAGCTGACAGACCAGTAGAGTCACAACAGAAGGAACAAAGACTACAGAAGACATAATAGAGCTGGGCGGAGTAAACAGACAGACAGGCAGAACCCGGAGTCCTGGCTGACCTTAATGCCCTTGGTATCCTCTTCGTCGAAGGATCCGATGTCGAAGGCGTCTGCGGCATTGACTTCCCCTCTCGGAGGGATCAAGGGTGGAGAGTACTGCAGAACAAGGGCACGCAGTCACACAACCGCACAATGCCCTCACACACCTGCACAACGCATTCTCACACAACCGCACAATGCCCACTCACACACCCGCACAACACATTCTCTCACAACCGCACAACACTCACACAACCGCACAATGCCCACTCACACACCTGCATCACGCATTCTCACACAACCACACATTGCCCACTCACACACCTGCATAACGCATTCTCACACAACCGCACAATGCCCGCCCACACACACCCGCACAACACATTCTCACACAACCGCACAACACTCACACAACCGCACAATGCCCACTCACACAACCGCACAACACTCACACAACCGCACAATGCCCACTCACACACCTGCATCACGCATTCTCACACAACCGCACAACACTCACACACCCACACACGCAGTCACACAACCACACACGCAGTCACACAACCGCACAATGCCCTCACACTCCTGCACAACGCATTCTCACACAACCACACAACACTCACACACCCGCACAATGCCCACTTACACACCTGCACAATGCGTTCTCACACAACCGCACAACAGTCACACAACCGCACACCACGTTCTCACACACCTGCACAACGCACTCACACAAGCACACAACGCACTCACACACAACTACACACTGTCACGTGACCACACGACACAATGCCACACGGTGTATTATTCCGCAAAGCACAGCACACCAACGCACATGCTCAGTACTGCTACAGTGCAGTCACGCAGTCCTGTCACAGGAAACACAGTGAGTCATGTCACACTTAACAGTCACAGGCGTGTGCCAGGTAACACACTCACACTTCCGTTCCAAGACCCAAAGTCACACAGTTCTGTCCTAGGTAACACAGTCACACAGCTCTCTCCCAGATAGGTCACACAGCTGTGTGTCAGGGTAACACAGTTACAATCTTTTAAAGGTAAACAGTGACACGGTCCTGTCGGAGGTAACAGAGTTACAATTCCCTGTGCCAGGCCTGTGTCGGAGAGTGTAAGCACAGAACAGGGATAAAGACATTCTTGCAGAGCTGCTTTCTTGGTAGCTAAGGGGAATCCATGGCAACAAAAGGGGCAAATTCTTCAGCGAGCCAAAACAAAAGGCTATTTAATCAGCCAGATGACTCCAACCAGAAACAAGAAGCTGCTGATCTCTTCTATTACAACACTGCCAGAGGAAAACATGCAGACGCCAACGACTGCAATGATCAGTCAGCCTGCAGGACCGGTGTGTGTGTGTGTGTGTGCGTGTGTGTGTGTGTGTGCGTGGCTACGTGCGTGTGTATATGAATGTGTGTGTGCGCGCCATTTTGTAACCTCAGCACCAGAGTTTAGGAGTGTGGGTGGGGTCTGTACAGATGGGAGGAGCCAACGCATAACCCTCCATTAGGTGTCCTCCAATGACTAAAGGGATCAAACCAATCAAAGACCTGCTAAAAAAACGAATAAGCACCCTCTCTCCCGCAGTGGCAGTGAAGACACTACATACAACACAGCCCTCCGCCATGTGAGGGAATGAAGGCCAGAGGGATGAGCATCCCGGGGTTCACTTAAGAAAGGCTGGGCTTTGGGCTCAGGGGTCTGGGCTCTGGGCTGTGGGGTCTGGGCTCTGGGCTCTGGGCTTTGGGCTCAGGGGTCTGGGCTCAGGGGTCTGGGGTCTGGGCTCTGGGCTCTGGGCTCTGGGCTCTGGGCTCTGGGCTCAGGGGTCTGGGGTTGAGGAGAGGACGTTTTCGGGAGCCGACGGGCGTTCTCTGCACTCACAGGCACCGAGCAGCCGGGACGGCCGAGTTCGCCTCACCTTTTGGAGATAGACCTGCTGCCAGTCTATCCCTTTGAAGAAGAGATGCTCCTTCACCTCTGGAGCCCTGAGAAGAGAAAGACCACCCCTCAGTTTATTTGAAACCTTAAAGCCCCCCCCCCCCCCCCCACACGGGAGAAACGCCCCCCGCTCCCGTCACGTCACCTCTTCGAAGCCACGCTGGAAACGAGACCGCCGGCGCGGTTCCGCGCCAGGCCACCAGGTGGCAGCGCAGAATTCGCGGAAAGCCCAGCACGACCGTTCCGTCGTTACGAGCGGGGGTCGAAATCCCCTTCCCAGCATGCTTAGAGTGCCGGCCGCACTGCCCTTCTTTTCAAGAGGTCGGGTCCCCGAACGGCGGCGTCAGGAGCCCAGGGCCCCGCCCACCGCGCCCGGGCCGCCGGCGGAGTGACAGACGCCACACGGGAGAGCAGGAGCCCGTCCGGGGAGCTCCGTCAGCGCGGCTGTTCAGCGTCAGCAGCTGTGCCTCCGGCCCTCCGGGGGGACCAGGAAGACTTTCCACTCTCAACATTCCCCGAGAAGATTTACAGGTTTGAAGATTCACACAGACGACCAAGAACTGGAAAAATGAAATGGAATGCGCCGCAGCTCTTCGGAACAGAAGATGTTTCGACGCTACAGAAATTCAGAGGCTTATCAAAACAGACCACCGGCACACATCTCGCTATTATTATTCAAGCTCTCTTTGTCCCGTTGTTTTTATTTGTTTTACTGCTTGTCGGCAACAAATACTATGCGATGTGACGGTGCATTGTAAGCTAACTGAGCACAGAACTGCAGGACGTAATGGAACCAAATCCCAAGCAGGACCTAATCAGATTGGATATATTGACTCTACCCTTCCGAAGTTCGATTAGCCATCCTCAAAATCCACTCTTACCCAATCCCGAAGGAGCAGACAGATCCAATTTGCAACACGACCCCTTGCTAAAAGACCCCCCGTTCTTTCGTGCACAAAAAAAATAAATTAAATAAAAATGTCCCAACGCAGTACGATGAGACCGCGCTTCACCCCTCGAGCGAAGATCCCTGGTTTGAGCTACTCTGGATCTCAGGGGCTTCTTTAGCCGCTACGCTCAGCGTCAGAGGACATGTGACCTGAGAGCCCTGCGGTCTGCGGGCCTGACCCTCCTGACGCCGCGACGCGCCAATGAGACGACGCGCTTTACGGCATCGCGACTGCGCCCGTTACCAAGACGCCGCACACAAACGCACTGACACCCCCCCCGGCCCGCCTGAGGCCGTCTTCTGACGTTTGCGCCAGCGCAGCACACGCAAATAAAGACGCGGCGCGGAGTCGTGTCGATCGCCTGTCCTACCTCATGGGTCAATATTTGCGGGAAAACAAAGCAAAAAAAAAAAAAAAAAAAAAAAAAAAAAAAACAGTATTGGCTTTGGCGGGGCTAAGAGGAGGAGGCGTTTCTGGCGTGAACAGACGCCTCCGCGGCCTCCTCCCCCGCGCGGAGCGGAGGCTACGAAGGGCTCGCCGGCGCGCGGCGCAGAGATGTCTAAACGACTGCGTTACTCATGCATCGCTCCGGCCCGTCCGTCAGAGCCCAATCGGCCTGCTTCGCACGTGTGACACGCCCATGATGAATATTAATGAGGCCGTCATTTATAATTCAAAATGATTGATTTTTTTAAATTGCCATGCGGGGTTTTAATTTTGGTGGGGGGACGCTTAGACCTTGTTAGAAGGAAAAAAGGCGATTATAAACGCGGTCAGGGAACAGCGGGGAGTCTCCTGACGGCAGGGGTCGGGGGTCGGGGCGATATTTATATAAACACACGAGGTGTGCAGAAACACAAGGGAGCGCGTGCCCAGGTAAACGCGCAGGCGTAACCGCTGGAGACGAGCGAGGCGCAGCTCTGCTGCATGCGGCTGAGAGGGTCCGCAGCTCTGGCGAGAGGGCGTGGCCGAGACCGCGGGCCGTTAAAGGTGCGGAGGGGGCGGGGTTACGGTGACCGCCTGTGTGTGGGGGGCGGGGCTTTGCGACGGAGCACAGGAAAAGTCTGACGGCTCGGGTCGCCGGGTCGACCTTCGGCTGCGAACTGCAACGCCGCTCGCGGTCTGCGGTGCCACGGCCCAATCAGAGACGCACGTGGAGCCACAGCCCAATCAGAAACGCACTCGGTGCCATGGGCCAATCAGAGACGCACCCGGTGCCACGTGCCCAGGAGACGCGGCGGCGGCTGCGGCGGCTTCTCTTACCCCCTCCCGAGGCAGCCCAGCCTCTTGGCCACGTCTCTTTGCAACAGCCCTTCCAACAGAGACTTGAGCTCTGCTGAGAAAGAGTCCGGCAGCTCCACGTTCTGAAAGGGAGACAGGGAGCAGGTTAGCAACCACACCCGGGCAGGAAGGCCCATAATCACACACTCTTCCACAGCATCACCCGCTTCTGTGCGTGTGTGTGTGTGTGAGTGTGCATGTGCGAGTGTGTGAGTGAGTGTGCGTGTGTGTGTGCGTGTGTGTGTGCGTGTGCGTGTGCAACAGTGGTGCGTGTTAAGTCGCGTGCCCTCACACATGTTTGCACGTGTCTGTCAATACATGTGATGTTGTCAAACAAGCGATGTTTGCATCGTGTCAACATGACGAACCGCCATGTGACCGTGTTAAGTCAACAGTGCGTTTCCACACACGGTACAGCTCTCCACGGCCCTGACCTCCCCGCTTGGTATCCGGGCGTGGAGGCTCCAGCACCGAGCACGTGCCCCCCCCACCCCCCCCACCCCCCTCCCGGACAGAGACCGAGGAAGTGAACTCCGCCCATTTCCACTCATCGACAGACGAGCGCGCCCCGCTTCCATCCAATTAAAAACATGCGCCGCCGCCGCCGCCGCCGGTCGTGCTCCCTCCCCCCACGCGCACGCTTACCAACACCACCCTCAGCTGGAGGTGACAGCCTGAAAATAACAGCGCATCCACGTCCTTCCTCCTTCTCAAACTTGTCAGAACAGCTTGAAAAATGAAAATGTACCGCAGAGCAGGACGAAACACTGTCTACCACACGAGCAATTAATCCAGAATAAATCACTATCCAGCTACAGTTCTGCCATCTTACCACTATTGTCTGCTTTCAACGATTAGTCATGTTGATCTCTGCCATATTCTTAACATCCTTTAATTGACGGGCGAATTCTTGGATGCTTTTACAATCTCATGATAAGTTGGCGGTGCCCACCGTCTGGGGATTAAAAGATTTATCAGGCGGTAATTTAGAATGAAGAATGTGCGTTTTCTAAATCGGTCATTTGTAGCCCTTTGAAGGAGGCGAGGCGGAGCGCAGTCGAGTCGCGTTCTATTTTTATTGAAATGTAAAATGCCGCTTAGTCTCGGCGGAAAACGAAGCGGCTCCTCTGCAGTCACTTCTTGTTTTTCTCCGGGACCTACTCCACTTATCTGGAGACAAAATATTTTGCTCGCCTCAGGCAATGTGGTGTCTTGCAGTTGGTGTCAGATAGTTAAGTGAAATCCTGCCTGTACTGAAATGCACCGTACACGGAGACGAACACACACACACACACACACACACACGCACGCACACACACCGAATGTCATTTAGAATTCACAGGAACAACCTTCCCGACAGAAACAGCGCAGCCTGTCTTTGGATATGCAAAGCCAATATTCTCATGTGATTTGCCAGGATCTCCCTGCTCTGATGCACACGGCTCATCAGAAAGGTGCTCAGAACCCCTCTGCAGGCGGAGCAAAGCCCACGCAGCACTTTTTTGTTGAATATCCCAAGAAATTACAAACCAGCTTGGCGCCAGCTAGATGCTTGGGGTGTATGAACCTGCCAAATGGCCACTTTCCTAGTGTTCATCATCTCATGCTTATTGAATGAGATTTCCTGAAATTTTTTTTTTATTCAACTCTCAACATTTGTTCTTCAAATAAATATCAGGCTGCAGTTTAAATATCAAATTCTAAAGATTATTATTTTTTTTGATAATATTCCATAAAACAGTTCAATGTTTCAGTTCCGCTCAAAGATAAAGCCTTGAGCGTTCTATACCACAATGTGAATATGTGACGACAAAGATAATTGCAGGTATGCATGAGGACCTGGGGTCTGGTGAAAAGCTGTTTAGGAATCATGGGAAGCGTAGTTCGTGGAAGGGGGTCGGGGTGTGCACTCACCATGGTAAGAGTCATGCGGTCGATCTCGTGTTTGTCTTTGGTCTTGTGCTGTCGAAATGGACTGTGCCTGCAAAGAGATGGCTCGCCGTTGGTGATGGACAGGGGGAGGGGAGGGTGTGTGTGTGTGTGTGTGTGTGTGTGTGTGTATGTGTGTGTTGGTTGTGGGGGTGGAGGAGGGTTGAGAGTACGGAGCAAGAAAAACTGAAAAATTGGAGAGACACTCTTTCACAGACAAGCAGTGGGAAGAGATGGGGAATGGGGTGGGGTCTTTCACAGACAGCAGCGTTGGGTGGGAATTGGTGTGGGTCCTTCACAGATGGGCAGTGGGAGAGTCAGATGGGCCGGGTGATTCACAGACAGCAGCGGTAGGGTAGGGATTGGGGTGGATCTTTCACAGACAGCAGCAGGAGGGTGGGGACTGGGGCGGGTCTTTCACAGATGGGCAGTGGGAGAGTGTGGATTGGGGTGGATCTTTCACAGATGGGCAGTGGGAGACTGGGGATTGGGGTGGATCTTTCACAGATGGGCAGTGGGAGAGTGGGGATTGGGACAGGTCTTTCACAGAAGGGCAGTGGGAGAGTGGGGATTGGGGTGGGTCTTTCACAGATGGGCAGTGGGAGAGTGGGGATTGGGACAGGTCTTTCACAGAAGGGCAGTGGGAGAGTGGGGATAGGGGCGGGTCTGTCCTGTGTGCTGTGTTCTGGTTCTCGGTCTGTCTCATCCTGCAGCCCGGCCGGGCCCTGCTGACCTCTCTCTCCTGCCTTTGAAGTGTTCAAACGCACGGACACATCAATGGAGGGACGCACTCCTCTCGCTCGCCCGCACGCTGCCCCGCTCCGCCTTCCTCCCTCGCCGTGGCAACCACCCCCACCCCTGCTTTTCTCCCTCTCTCTCTCTGTCTCTCTCCCCCTCTCTCCGCCTCCTTCCCTCCCTTTCTCTGATGTCTGTGAGCTGACCTCCTGGGTCCAAAGCACTGACATTTAAACTTTACACTCCACATCAAACAGGAGCGAGAGAAAAGGAGAGCGCGGGAGGGAGGGAGGAGGGGGGCAGGGAGGGAGCAGACAGACACAGAGATGGAGGATGCTCACCCTCGCAGCAGTTTGAAGAGCATGCAGCCCAGAGAGAACCAGTCAGCGCTGCTGTCATAGGCCGTCCCCTTCTGCAGGACCTCAGGGGCCATGTAGCCATGAGTCCCCCTGCAACACGCACACACACAAGTACGGCATTAATACAGAAATCACCATGAGAGCCAGAAGTCACTCAGGTAATACAAACACAATGCGAACACGCATGCACGCACGTGCACACACACACGCACACTCACGCACACGCACACGCACACACACACACACACGCGCACACACACACACGCTCACACACACACACACGCGCACACGCGCACTCACATGCACACACACACGCGCACGCGCACGCACACACACACACACACTCACACACACGCACACACACACGCACACACACACGCACACACACACACACGCACACACACACACACGCACACACACACACACACACGCACACGCACACACGCACACACACACACACACACACACACACTGCGACAGCGTGGGCCGGCGGGGCAGACTGACACGCTGGCGTGAGGCTTCTTCTTGGAGAAGTCGCAGGCCAGGCCCAGGTCAGAGATGCGCACGTGGCCGTGCTCGTCCAGCAGGATGTTGGCCGGCTGCGGGGGGGGAGGGGAGGAGGGGGGGGGGAGAGCGTAAACACACGCCCGTCATTTCATCAGCATCACAGTGGGAAATACAACCCTTTCACCATCTTACCTTCATCACAAAACTACTGCAATTCCCTTTTTTACGACCCTCCCATCGCTGCTGTTTTTATAACAATTAAGCTCATTATTTTCATTTTTTTTTAATTATAGCGTAATTAATTAATTAATTATATATATGTCTCCCCCTTTCGCCCTTCAGTAAGAGCCTCAGTCCCCCCCCCCCACCTTCATGTCAGACAGACAGAGAGAGAACAGGGGGAAGGAGAGGCTGAAAAATGGAATTTTAGATACATAAAAACTCCATCTAAAAAAGGTGTGAAAGCGAGAGAGACATGAAAGGCAGGTCAGCTGAGGGAATGAGTGTGTGACATACTGAAAGAGATGTGTAATGAGAGAGAGAGAGAGAAACGGAGAGAAAGCAGCGAGATGGAGCAGCAGACACAGAGAGGGAGAGAGAGAGAGACATGGGAATCGAGAGATCGAGAGCAACGGGTGAGAGAAAGGAAGAGATTGAGAGGCAGACATTTGGGATAAGAGAAAAGGCAGGACGACAGAGACAGAGAGACAGACTGGGGGGGAGAGAGAGAGAGAGAGAAAGAGACAGGGGGAGAGAGAGAGACAGAGAGACAGAGAGAGATAGAGAGAGAGAGAGAGACAGAGAGAGAGAGAGAGAGATAGAGAGACAGAGGGGCCTTGCCTTGAGGTCTCTGTAGACGACGAATCGATTGTGCATGTGCTCCAGGCCCAGGATGATCTCGGCAGCGTAGAAGCGCATCTCCTTCTCACTGAAGACGCCGTGCTGGGAGAGGTGGTAGTGCAGGTCACCGCCTGACGGAGAGAGAGGAGCAAACGTAAAGAGGAGGGACAGGATCGCACATCCAACGCCATGAGGTCTCTACTGAGTGAGGGGGATGGATGGAGAGAGAGGGGAATGGATGGAGGGAGACAGTGAATGGATGGAGGGAGATGGTTTTGGTTGGAGGGAGAGGGTGAATGTATGGAGGGAGAGGGTGAATGGAAGGAGGGAGATGGTTTTGGATGGAGGGAGAGGGTGAATGGAAGGAGGGAGATGGTTTTGGATGGAGGGAGGGGGTGAATGGAAGGAGGGAGATGGGAATGGATGGAGGGAGAGGGGAATGGATGGAGGGAGAGGGTGAATGGATGGAGGGAGATGGGAATGGATGGAGGGAGAGGGGAATGGATGGAGGGACACGGTGAATGGATGGAGGGAGAGGGGAATGGATGGAGGGAGAGGGGAATGGATGGAGGGAGAGGGTGAATGGATGGAGGGAGATGGGAATGGATGGAGGGAGAGGGGAATGGATGGAGGGAGATGGGAATGGATGGAGGGAGAGGGTGAATGGATGGAGGGAGATGGGAATGGATGGAGGGAGAGGGGAATGGATGGAGGGAGAGGGTGAATGTATGGAGGGAGAGAGTGAATGGAAGGAGGGAGATGGGAATGGATGGAGGGACACGGTGAATGGATGGAGGGACACGGTGAATGGATGGAGGGAGAGGGGAATGGATGGAGGGAGAGGGGAATGGATGGAGGGAGAGGGTGAATGGATGGAGGGAGATGGGAATGGATGGAGGGAGAGGGGAATGGATGGAGGGAGAGGGTGAATGTATGGAGGGAGAGAGTGAATGGAAGGAGGGAGATGGGAATGGATGGAGGGACACGGTGAATGGAAGGAGGAAGAAGGGAATGGACGGAAGGAGAGAGTGAATGGGGGAGAATTCTTACCATTCATTAAGTCCAAGATAAAGCAGAGTTTGTCTGGAGTGTGGAAGGCATACGTCATACACACAATGAAGGGGCAGTCCTGCAGAGAGAGAGAGAGAGAGAGAGATGAACACGTGTGTGTTTACCTGAGTGTACCAGTGTGCACGCGCCTGTGTGTGTGTTTGTGTGTGTGTGTGTGTGTGTGTGTGTGTGTGTCTGTGTGTGTGTGTGTGTGTGTGTGTTTGTGTGTGTGTGTGTGTGTGTGTGTGTGTGTGTGTGTGTGTGTGTGTGTCTGTGTGTGTCTGTGTGTGTCTGTGTGTGTCTGTGTGTGTGTGTGTGTGTGTGTGTTTAGGGCCCTTTTTCTTTTGACACTCACCCCAGTGCTGACGAGTGACAGCATGATTCTCTCATTGAGTGCCAGCGTCTCCCCCTGCTTCATCTTAATCCGCTTCTTATCCAGACACTTCATGGCATACCTGAGACACACACACAGATACATGCACGCACGCGCGCACACACACACACGCACACAGAGACACGCACGCACGCGCGCACACACACACGCACACAGAGACACACACACACACAGACACACACAGATACACGCACACAGAGACACGCACGCACGCGCACACACACACACACACACACACACAGAGACACACACACACACACGCACGCGCACACACACACAGAGACACGTGTACACGCACACACACACACACACACAGGGTAAGGAAAGGGCTAATGAAGGCTATACACTCATTCTGGTCTGAAACCGCTGATGGCGTTGCTGCTGTGACTCATTTCTCTCTTCCAACCCCTTCCTCTCCTCCACCCATCCCATCATGCTCTCCCCCGCACAGACTCACATTTTCCCCGTGTCCGCCTTCCTGCAGCCGTACACTTCCCCAAAGCCGCCCCTGCCGATGATCCGGTGGACGCTGAAGTCATTCATGGTCAACTGGGGGGAGGAGAGCGAGGGACAGAGGATATCGTTACCCGAAACAGCAGCACCAACGGCCCTACGAAATGTCTTCAGTTAACACACACTCACTCAAAGGGTCTCTCACACACACACACGCGCACGCACACAAACACACACTCACTCAAAGGGTCACATACACACACACTCACTCAAAGGGTCTCACACGCACACACGCACACAATCACACAATCACACACACACACACTGTTATTTTCATATACAAGCACAAAGACACATACACTTACGTGGATGTTGAGCTCTACATTCTTCCACTGGCAGAAGCGGGTGAACTTGTCGCTGTGGGAGAAAGAATGGCGCAGTGAGGCGGGAAGCTCAAGCACAGCCGCGGACAGTCAGCCGCTCTTCCCAGGCGGAGGACGCGGACGCGTCGCACCGAGCGAGACGCGCGAGATCGTTCACAAAACGCCGCGCGGAGGAAACCCCGCCCACCGGCGGGTCGAAGGTCAGCCCAAGCGCTCACCTCTCGATGAACTTCTGGAAGATCTTCCCTCGCAGGCTGTCGCAGATCTCCACGATGTAGGGCTGCGGGAGAGAGGGAGGACAGGGACGCATCAGCGCGCTTTCCCCGACTGCTGCGCCGGCAGGGAAACAAAGCCGTCTTAGCTCAGTGCAAGTATGTCTTTGTTTTGGATTCAAATGCTTCTCTGTGCTCTATTGATCTTGCCTGGTGTAACTGAGCCTGCCAATATGAAGGCGGGTTTGCACTTTTTGAGAGTATTTTAATTGATTCCAATACACCAGACAAGGTCAGTAAAGCGTAGAGAAGTATTTGAATCCAAAACAAATACGTATTTGACCCAGGTCTGGTTCAGCATCTTCACCTGACTGCCAGACAGACAGAGATGAGGGGCACATGCATAGAATCTACAGAGACACCAGATACTCCACTTTTTAACCTGAATTATTTCTTAGTTTGGCCTTTCCATTCCATTCCATTTGGATGCATCGCCCGCAACTTCATTAAAAGCTGTGACCAAGTACAATACAGTATCAAGGGACGCTCAGCTACCCATCAGAACCCGTTGCAGTTAAATGGAGAGGGTGGCAGGAACGCAGGAGTTGAGTATCTGGTGATCCTGTAGTATCTGTGGTCCAGACAGCCCATTCTAAGATGGCTGCGACACAGCCGGCTGTCTGGACTCGGGCTGGTGACGGTGTCCACGCGGCCTAACGGGCAACACAGCGCCACCTAGCGTTTGTGCTCGCGCTCACCTGGAAGAGAGTGGGAGGCACCTGCTTCTTGGCCAGGTGAGTCTGGACGTGATCCACTGCTTTCTTGGAGAAGGGCTGCAAGAGGAGAGACAGAGAGGTGTGACGCCAGGACCGGGGGGTGGGGTCCATTATCTGAATGGGTCCCAACTGAGTGTCCCTGGAGATCTACCGTCAGTCAAACCCTAACGAAGCAAACCTCAATTAACAGCATCAGGTATGCCGCATCAGGGTCGAGATGACAACCTACTGGACAGTACAGCAGATCTCCAGGAACAGGGCTGGGACCCAATTTGTTATCTCACAAAGGGAATATTCTGCAGTGAGACCCTCCTGAGCCCAGGCCAACTGGCTGAGAGTGGAGTCCTATCGCTTTAATCCCGCTCACTCACTGAAGCTCCACACCTACTGCACATCTCCCGGTCCGGCCGAGGTCCACTCCGGGTTTTAACTCAAGCCCAGAGACGACAGGGGACCTGAGGGCCTGGCTTGGGGATCGGTGCTCTCTCTCACCCGCGTGCGCGTCTGTGGAGGATCTGGCCCGCTTCCTGCAGATGTCACGCCGCGTCTGCTGCCAGGTGGAGGGCTTGTATCTATCAACCGCACGCGGCCGCAGCCCAGTCGCTCAGGCTTATGGGTAACGCTGCCATGTGCAGCCTGTCAGTTCTACAAGTGCACGCCATCAAGGACTGGAGTCCTTTTGCCTGCTTTTGCTCCCTAACAAGTGTGAGAAGTAACAACGCATTCTCTGCAAGCCTAGCGGTTCTGGAGCTGAGCTCTGGGGTACCCCCTGCAGCCAATCTCTTGATTAGTACAACTGTTGAAAAGGTGCTTAAATAGATTCAACACAAAAAAGATTTGGCTCATTTTCTTTCACTTGGAACTCTTCCACAAATTACAGTGACCACGTATCCACACTTTCAGCATTTAGGCCTCGGCTTATTTCAATGGTAGGAACATAAATTAAATGAAGATGTAAATTCTTTCAAAAAAAACAAAAACAAAAAGCACATCATTGAAAATGAACACAATAGTTGTACGCAATCTAATACGATTACGTTTTTGAATGAATATTGAATATGTAAGGGTGTTTTCACGCCAACCTCATTTGGTGCAGACAAAACAAACCCACATTTTTGGGTTCATTTTGAACATGTGATACCTCCACCTGTACTCGGGTGAGCACTAAACAAATGAACCATGGATCGCTAAAAAAACTTTTGTCTTTGTCCTCTTCCAAGTGAAGCCTGGTACAGTTCGTTGCTGTCCAGAACACAGTCCTACGACGGTTCGAAACTAAACCATCATAGCTACGGACCAATTATAAGAAACGCTGGAGTGGTACTTTGGGGTACAGGAGTGTTCGCATCAGTATCCATTTTACAGCTAACCGATGCCTTTCAGGCTCAGCGAAGAGCACCAAAAATCTTCCCCTAATTGCTTGAAAATATTGTTTTTTCGCGGCATGATCTATTCAGAACAAAACCGTTTTGACTTTGAGAAGGAAAGACGAGGGGGTGACCCAGCAGCCCAGCGCTCAGAGCCGCGCAAAGTAAGGGGACCGAATCATAAGCCTTCTGCTCAAAGAGCCTCTGTTCCAGCGAATGAAAGGAACCAATTGGGCACAACTTGCCGAGCGGAGCAGAAGAGGGTGAAGCAATTTGGTGAAATTACGGCGAAGCTCACGTCCGCCGGCGGCGCAGCAGAGAACGGGCCGACCCAGCCGCGCGGAGGTCGCCGCCGCGTTCCGGAGGGGCTGCCGGTTCGAATCAAAATCTGAACATTTCTTTTGAACGCCGCGTAGGAAAGAAACTATCAAGCCTCCCCGATTTTGCTGGGTTTCTCTTTTGAAGCGCTGCTCAGAACTCCCCAGAACCGCTGTGTATAAAGCTCACGTCAATCTGGCAGCTGAGCCTCGTAATGAGATCTTCTGCGCAAAGCCATGAATATTTGAAAATTTTAAACCAGGGTGAGTTCTGGTTTGATGTAAAACTGGAATATTCACCCATGGGTCTTCGAGTGATGTGAGTGTAGTTACACAAAAAGATGATGATTTCAAGAGCCAGCAAAATAAATAAATAAAATTAATCTTTTTTTTTTTTTTTTTAATTAAAACGTCATTAGAAGGTTCACCCAAGTTAAGACACTAATCTGGCCACAATGTTCTCTTAAAGAACCAAAACTCACATGTCTTGCAATCAAGGGGAAGGCAGAAAAGGCTTTTCTCTGTCCTTCCATTTGGATGGTGAGCAAAGCACAGGTTTTCGGTCAGGCCAAAGCCAACATCCTGCAGAACGCTTCCTGAGCGGTCGCAGCAGTGGACATCTGACCCTGGACATCTCCGCAAATAGACTGACCCCCTCGTTTTCCAATTCACTGACGGCCAACTGACGCTGCAGCCCGCACGGCCGCATGTGACCGTACGACACGTCAGGGAAATTGCATTTTTCCGCTGTAATTTAATGAAGAGTCTTGAGCGCAACAATTAGCGAGCTAAATGTAGCCATCGATTAAGACGATAACCATCCTCAAAGAAAGAAAACAAAATTGGCTTAGCAGCCTTCCTGCTGCAGAGAACATGCACTGCAGAGCGCTGTCCTGTCTGGCAAATGTGCTCGGCCAGTTTTTGAGCGGATATTCAACAATTAACACACACGCTGAGCTCAATCTCGAACCATGCAGCGTAAAAATGTACAGCGTGAAGCAGATGATTAGGCGCACGTTGAAAAGTCGTGGTACAGCAGGCGACAGACAAAAGCATAACTCGAAAAAGAGAACGGGTCTGCACATTTACTTCATGCGAGGGAGATACCATGGATTTGAAATGGTCTGGATAGCATTTACCCAAAGTGCAAATAAATCAGAAACACTTGGGAGCTCTGAAGTGGAGCTCAGACCATTGTCTAAGCTGTCAGACACCCGAGATAAGGGCATCAACCCAAAGCAAGCGCTTCAGTGTAATCCAATGAGAGCCCGCACCGTAAACAGGCCTGCCAAATTAAGCACTGCATCCTCACCAATGGAAAAAGAAAAAAAAACTGGCTGAGGTAGGATTTCAAAACCACTTTAAATCAAAGGGCAAAAGCAGCAGAGGGCTGGGTGTAGAGATTTGGAGAAAGCCCTCAGTGCCTTCAGAGGGTGCTGATTTTGGGAGCGGAAAGGCAGTTTCAGGAGGTACCGGGAGTGGAGGGATGGAGTTCGGTTGATGTCAGGTGTAGACAGACAGGCAGCGTTTGAGCTGGTACCAGGAGTGGAAGGGGGGGGGGAGGTGGGGGGGGGGGTTGATGTCATGAGGCAAAATTTTGAGTTATGTTTCGAGTGGAGGGCAGATTTTTTACGAGATGTTTTGAGTGGAGGGGAGAATTTTTAGGTGGTGCACTGAGTGGACAGATCATTGGGTGATGTCGAGAGTGGAGGAGGGAGTGGGCGGAGCTTACGTGTGAACAGGACAGGAGCTCCTTCATGATGTAGCCGTCATAGATCTGCCGGCTGCGACAGAGCCGCTCTTCCTCCGAGTCCAGCTTCTCATACTCCTTAATCTGAAACGATCACAGCAGATTACTGCATAATCTGCAATGCAATCATATGATCCTTAATCCCTGCCGCAAATACCTTAATCCCAAAGGCTGCTAAAACACTTCCTGAGCCCACGTACATCGGTGTTGTACCTGCTTCATGGGGCCTGGATTACATTCAGACAAACACCATGAGGTGAAGTGGCAGACTGAGGGCTCGAACTCACTGGATTACGACTAGCCCGGTGACGCCCTTGAACGAGGACCTGAGTTTAGGGCTCAGCAGGGATTTTATCGTGGAGAAACGGGGCTGCACCGTCAGCACGGCCTTCACCAGTTAATGGGGGAATTTAATCTCCTACAATGAAACGCAATTGAATGCACCCAAGCTCAAAGTAACGGCACGTTCGGCTAACAGAAAAGCTTATAAAAATGTGCTACTGAGAGCTGCTCCTGCGTGCAGCGCGACAGGAGCTGGGGTAAAGTTTGCGGAGCGCGTAGGACGGCGGGAACGAGGCCAATCTGATAAGCTCCGGCACCGGGGCAAGAGGGCAGCGTTTGGGGCGGACTGCTAGGTCCCGCTAGTTTTGGCAAGCTTTTATCTGCCTTCGAAAAATGTCAAGAGCCACCCCCGCGTGTGCAACCGTCGCAACCGGGACGGAAAGGCCCTACGTGATGCAACCGGTCTCCAGAAAACAACCGGTCTACACACCCAGCTCAAACAGCACCAAAGGCAGAGGAAGACGCTGACTGCGATGCGAAGATCATCTCCGTTAGCAAACATGGAACAGTGGCTCAGCCACGCTGTTCGGGTTCTCACGATAACAGCTGGACTGGAGCCAGGAATAATCAGTTAGCTGGAAACGTAAAAGACAGGGAAGACCTGCGTGTGACGGTGCAGATGTAATGAGCGGATAACATCGTGTCTATGTGAAAACAGAGAACCTGGCACAGTTCTGCAGCGGTGTAAACATGCGATGCTCTGATCCAGCATTTCCCTGCATTGAGCATCGCTTGGGAACTAGAGCGCGTTTACAAATGACCTCGTTGCGACAAAAATCCAACATTTGCATTTGCGGAGATCAGCTAAACTTCCTCGAGGCGAAAGCCTAGCTTCCAACAATACCACGCACTACTGCCTCCGTACAAGGAAATGCTGGTCAAAGTCCTGATTCGAATCCGCGATTTTTATAGAGTTTGTTCAAGACTCCGGCAAAAATTTCATAAGGAAAGATCTCAGATGTCACACGCCACTTTATTGCTGTCTTGGGTACGTCTTTGGCGAAAACAGAATGAGCGACCTCATATGCCCCAACTGAATGTGGCTGGAGTCCAAACCTCCACGCTTCCTAGAAAGAGAGGGGTGATCTGCTCCCGCACAATCACAGAGGGCCTGGAGGGCTCGGGGGTCAGTACGGACAGAGCCCAGGAACAGCAGGCGGACAAGCGTTACCTCTTCATAGAACTTGAGCTGCGGGACCGCCTCATCGATCTCATTCAGACAGAAATCCTTGAACAGCAGGAACCCTGAGAGAGAGAGAGAGAGAAGGGTAAACGAACATGTTATCTGACTTGCACATGAGACAAGGGACAGAAACACACACAGATCTTAATCAGCCGATTAACACATCATATGTCCTGACAAGCTTGAAGTTAAACACCCCCCCACCAAGGGGGGATGGTGGTGATGTAAGGGACATTGGAAATTAAAAACAAATGAGTAATGTCTGGAGGGCCATAACATCAGCCACACGGACAACCCCCCACCGCCTTGTCGGTGGTGGTCATGCAGGACCTTTCCATGTATTGAGAGGTTTCCAGGAACTTGGAAGGGAATTATGGGTAGAAAGACAAGGGCTAATCTACGCAATAAAGGATGATAAGGAGGACTTTGGCGCCGACACAAACTCGTCTGGGGAGACTCGCCGTGGAAGAATTACCCTCAATAACGGAGCGCTGTCGTTTAATTCAGCCAATCGGCCCTCAGACGGCCCACGTCAGCCCCCGAGCTTCACAATGAGCCCATCTCCCAAGCGCTCCAAATGCTCTAAATTGGCTCCAGATACCGATCGGTCTGCCACGCTACACTTCCTGACGCGTCTCAGACAATCACCAAAACACTCTTCACCAAGGAAACTGGTGGCCGGGAGCAAAACACCCAAAATAACACCAAACGACCTGCCCAGACGCGCTGACTCAGCGGCCGCGTACGCGTTGTGCTCCAGTTTAGTTTTGCTCTCTGTTTTAAGCACCTGCTCTACAGTTATGCCTGTTGCAGAAAGTCCAAATGAGGCATGGGGTCAAATAGGGGGCTGCCTCCAGATCTCCACAGGGCTGCGGGCTCCTGCAGGCAGAGACCTGGAACTCCTGGCTCTGAAGGGCCTCACTAACGGGGGGGCCGGTCATTATGGCCAAAGCCTCGCGCCTGGGGGGCACGCTCGCGTCGCCATGGCGACAACGGACCCCTTGCCGTCGCGTGACAGTGAGTCCGTCCCCGCGGGAAGCGTGTCCCCGCTGGCCTCCCCCGCGCACCTCGCCCGCTCTGCTCGCAGTGTCAGGGCAAGCTGATTACCGCCGTTAAAATAGGTTTTTAATTCACACTCTAATTGGATCACAGGAGAATAATCTTACAGGGATTAAAAAAAAAAAAAAAAAAAACAGGAAGCAAAAACACAAAAACAATCACGCTCCTTCCGGCAAGCTCTCCTCTCACCCGCCTCATGCCCTTCCGGTGAACCTCTGCCAACCACCTTTCCTACTCTCCTTGCTTCAGCATCACCTGAACCTCCCTCTGAAATGTAATTTTTTAATTTGATAATTAACTGCTGATTTCTAACAGTGTACTACATTACTGATTGTGCTAGAGCAGGTCATTGCTATATATTGTATCTAGGTATATCTTATTTTTGACCAGTGAATGTGCTGCTTAGGGGGAAGGTGGAACAGAAAGTGCAGCTTGGGGTGGAAGAATAAAGGCAGCTAAATGAGCCCTTTGAGCTGCCACGTGCTCTCCTTTAGCACGAGCTCAGGGGCCACAGAGCTCACCTTTAGCACGAGCTCAGGGGCTACAGTGCTCTCCTTTAGCACGAGCTCAGGGGCTACAGTGCTCTCCTTTAGCACGAGCTCAGGGGCTACAGTGCTCTCCTTTAGCACGAGCTCAGGGGCTGCAGTGCTCTCCTTTAGCACGAGCTCAGGGGCTACAGAGCTCTCCTTTAGCACGAGCTCAGGGGCTGCAGTGCTCTCTCCTTTAGCACGAGCTCAGGGGCTGCAGAGCTCTCCTTTAGCACGAGCTCAGGGGCTGCAGTGCTCTCTCCTTTAGCACGAGCTCAGGGGCTGCAGTGCTCTCTCCTTTAGCACGAGCTCAGGGGCTGCAGTGCTCTCCTTTAGCACGAGCTCAGGGGCTAGTGCTCTCTCCTTTAGCACGAGCTCAGGGGCTAGTGCTCTCTCCTTTAGCACGAGCTCAGGGGCCATGGTGCTCTCCTTTAGCACGAGCTCAGGGGCTGCAGTGCTCTCCTTTAGCACGAGCTCAGGGGCTGCAGTGCTCTCTCCTTTAGCACGAGCTCAGGGGCCATGGTGCTCTCCTTTAGCACGAGCTCAGGGGCTACAGAGCTCTCTCCTTTAGCACGAGCTCAGGGGCTGCAGTGCTCTCTCCTTTAGCACGAGCTCAGGGGCCATGGTGCTCTCCTTTAGCACGAGCTCAGGGGCTACAGAGCTCTCTCCTTTAGCACGAGCTCAGGGGCTACAGAGCTCTCTCCTTTAGCACGAGCTCAGGGGCTGCAGAGCTCTCCTTTAGCACGAGCTCAGGGGCCATGGTGCTCTCCTTTAGCACGAGCTCAGGGGCTGCAGAGCTCTCTCCTTTAGCACGAGCTCAGGGGCTGCAGAGCTCTCCTTTAGCACGAGCTCAGGGGCTACAGTGCTCTCTCCTTTAGCACGAGCTCAGGGGCTACAGAGCTCTCCTTTAGCACGAGCTCAGGGGCTGCAGAGCTCTCTCCTTTAGCACGAGCTCAGGGGCTACAGAGCTCTCCTTTAGCACGAGCTCAGGGGCTGCAGAGCTCTCTCCTTTAGCACGAGCTCAGGGGCTACAGTGCTCTCCTTTAGCACGAGCTCAGGGGCTACAGAGCTCTCCTTTAGCACGAGCTCATGGGCTACAGTGCTCTCTCCTTTAGCACGAGCTCAGGGGCTGCAGTGCTCTCTCCTTTAGCACGAGCTCAGGGGCTACAGAGCTCTCCTTTAGCACGAGCTCAGGGGCTGCAGTGCTCTCTCCTTTAGCATGAGCTCAGGGGCTACAGCGCTCTCCTTTAGCACGAGCTCAGGGGCTGCAGAGCTCTCCTTTAGCACGAGCTCAGGGGCTGCAGAGCTCTCTCCTTTAGCACGAGCTCAGGGGCTACAGAGCTCTCATTTAGCACGAGCTCAGGGGCTACAGAGCTCTCCTTTAGCACGAGCTCAGGGGCTAGTACTCTCTCCTTTAGCACGAGCTCAGGGGCTACAGAGCTCTCTCCTTTAGCACGAGCTCAGGGGCTACAGAGCTCTCTCCTTTAGCTCGAGCTCAGGGGCTGCAGAGCTCTCTCCTTTAGCACGAGCTCAGGGGCTGCAGTGCTCTCCTTTAGCACGAGCTCAGGGGCTACAGAGCTCTCTCCTTTAGCACGAGCTCAGGGGCTGCAGAGCTCTCCTTTAGCACGAGCTCAGGGGCTGCAGAGCTCTCTCCTTTAGCACGAGCTCAGGGGCTGCAGAGCTCTCTCATTTAGCACGAGCTCAGGGGCTACAGAGCTCTCTCCTTTAGCTCGAGCTCAGGGGCTGCAGTGCTCTCCTTTAGCACGAGCTCAGGGGCTACAGAGCTCTCTCCTTTAGCACGAGCTCAGGGGCTGCAGAGCTCTCCTTTAGCACGAGCTCAGGGGCTGCAGAGCTCTCTCCTTTAGCACGAGCTCAGGGGCTGCAGAGCTCTCTCATTTAGCACGAGCTCAGGGGCTACAGAGCTCTCCTTTAGCACGAGCTCAGGGGCTAGTACTCTCTCCTTTAGCACGAGCTCAGGGGCTACAGAGCTCTCTCCTTTAGCACGAGCTCAGGGGCTACAGAGCTCTCTCCTTTAGCTCGAGCTCAGGGGCTGCAGAGCTCTCTCCTTTAGCACGAGCTCAGAGGAAGGGCCAGCCTGACACACTTCCTCATAGCCACCCAATAGAATTCTGTGACTTGCCAATCTGCTGTGTATGTTCTATGCCTGCTGCACCGCTTTGTGTGAGTGTGTGTGTGTGTGTGTGTGCGCGCGTTTGTGTGTGAAAGAAGCTGATGCTGACATGCTCATGTTTACTCCCCCTTTCACTATCTTTCCTGCTCTTCTCTTCCCTTTCCCCGTTTATCTCATCCTACCATCCTTTCGGGTCCTCTCCTTCCTCTCAGCCTCTCTTCCTATCCTCTCTCTGCAGCACTTGGTTGTGCGCGTACCATGGTAGCGCTAACTTTGTGAGCAGAGCCGCCTAGTTAATGCCTAATATTCCCACCCCCGAGGCTCCCACGGTGAACCCGGATGCTGGGTACGTGGGCACCGCGACGCCAGTCTAGCCGGGTCGCCCTTATGCGAGGCCAGGTGGGCGGGGTGAGGTGACAGACAGCGCCACAGTGGGACGTGCTAACCTTTCATTGGTGGAGGGATACAGAGAGCGTGTGGGTGAAAGGTGCCCGCCACAAAAAACCTCCATGTCTTCGCTGCACGCATACTAACAAGACCACAGAGACACACCAAGTCACAAACCAGGAGAACAAATTATAAAATGAATCAACTTATTAAACACATACAGCAGTGGGAACATTTCAGGCCAAGGCTGATTCACGTGTCAAATGAGGTGAAATCAGGGGCCTGAACTAATGTTAGAGGTTTTAAAAAATGCCAGTTTTGAAAATGCCACATCACTTCTTATTTTGCATGACTATCTTTACAAATAATAATCTCCTACAATAGACGGTCTACCATGCAGTAAGTTTGAATAAAATAAAAAATAATAATAATAAATAGCAAACTAACATAACAAGAAGCAACATACTAACATACCCTTGAAAATACCTTTCTTTATTAAGGGTGGCACACTTTCGTCCTTGCAATTAGTATTGAAAGATTTTTTGCATTTAAAAAGAACATTTCAGGATGTGCTGGCAAAAACTCATTTACGCGAGTAAATGATCTCACCCCTATTCTGAATCCAAGTGTCTTTGGTGAAATTTGCCAAACTGTCATCAAATATGAGGCCCTTTCCAACACTGGGGTCTGTCCAGGAAGACAGAGCCAATAACCGTGACTCATCACTATTATCAGTGAATTACCTTTTTCTTTGAAACACTGAGGAAGCAAGAAAAAGCAAAGAGGGAGCCTAAAAAAAGGCCTAAGCGACAAGGCGAGCCCGACTGAAGCCCTTCCAACA
Source organism: Anguilla anguilla (assembly GCF_013347855.1). Taxonomy (NCBI): domain Eukaryota; kingdom Metazoa; phylum Chordata; class Actinopteri; order Anguilliformes; family Anguillidae; genus Anguilla; species Anguilla anguilla. The sequence goes on along the minus strand of NC_049214.1, from coordinate 13,848,054 downwards.
CCGGCGATCTTTCCAAGAAACGGAACAGGCAGTTACGGGGACAAGAGGAGCACTAATGAGAGCAATAAAGAGGATAAGGAGAACGTCGGAACTGCGTGAACGCGTCTGAGCAATCAGCAGGGATTACCTTAAATCAGAGCCGACTGCGGCTCCCATCACAAAGTCACCCTGGCCTGCAGCCGTACTGCTTCCTACCTATAGGGGGCGCTGTGTGAGATGAGCGCCGGGGCCAATGAGCGCCAGACCTGGCCTGCTCACTGCTTCCTGGGAACTGGCAGGATGACCGCAAACGCAGTGCAATTCAGCAAGTTGGCCAGCTGGCTAGCCTTTAGTTGTGAAACTGCAAGCTTGTTTTTTTTTTCCCTTCTTTTTTTCCTGCCTCTATAAAGAAGATCCAATGCTTCCCCGGTCAGAATCGATCTGCGGTTTAGGCTGTAGGCCGAGTTCACGAGCAGGTATCGCAGACCTGGATTTATAGAGCGACGGTCCGGGATTGGCTGGTGTGAGAACTGGCAGCAGGCTTGACTTGGTCCACTTGCGCAAAAGGCATTAGGAAGGGATTTTAAGAGAACGGCCCCCGTGGGACTGAAGAAGATGCATCATCGGAACAAAGGGTCAAAAAATCAAGGCCTCTTAGCGTAGCGAGCTGAACGTTTCAGTGAAGAGCGGTTTCCGATTTGTGCCTGGTGTGGAGAAATTTCCAGATCCCAGAACAGCAGCCGCGTCGCGGCAGCAGGGACCCCACTCATAAAGAAGCTGCTCCATTGCCACTCGGGCTGGGCATAGTGAGAACAAGACGCTTCAGTCAGCAGACAACGACGGTCCATCTTTGAGCATGTGGAGCAGGTGCATTTTTTTATTTTATTTTTATTATTGCCACACATTCTGGGTGCTTCAAACCTAGAACAAATAAATGATGCAATGAGAATGCAAAAATTCCCCTGAAGGTCAAGACCCATCCTAACAGTAAACCAGAGCCCATGCATTTGGCCTTTGGCCTTTCAGCAGGTCCGGCTTATATGCCTACTTCTCCATCTTTCAGTGCATGCATGCCATGCAAATACCTGCTTGTGTTTTGCATGTGAAATTCGTGAGAAGTCAATACTGTTTGTTTGTTAGACTCGCTCACCAAAATACTGCAAGTCCTCACAAAGCCAGCTCTGTCTCTACACTCTCGATTTCCCTCAGCACGCTATCAGTGCGGAAGTGTGCAGTCAATACATAAGTTGTGGTCCAGAACACACACACACACACACACACACGCTAACCACCCACACAGCGAGACGCTCGCTGAGCCACCCACACAGTGAGACACACACACCCAAAAGCAGGAAGAAGCGCATGATGTTAACCTACACTCATCGAACAGTCAGAGGTAACCGCTTTCCAATACGAACACACTCAAGTTCATACCATCGCTCGCAGAGCCCGGGCTGCACACAGCTCGGTTTGGGCACATTTGGGTAAATGCCGCGGTCATGCACGTGCACACGCACGTGCACACGCAGGCGCACACGCAGGCGCACACGCAAACGGATTCAGCAAATGGTGTCGAGCTTATTTTAGGTCCAATTATCATCACTACGCCCTCCTCTGCCTCTCTGTGAGATTCGCCCTGTTCCAGTCTCTCCATGTATGCACAGTGTGTTTCACCAAATACACAGCACACGCCATGCATCCCCTGCACTTTCAAACTGGCAGACCTGGGACAACGAATTGAGAACAAAACAAGCTCCTGTGAGAGGTGTTGAAAGGTGTGTGTGCTTGCGGTGTGTGTGCAAAGATGCACATAACACGCACACACACCAACACACATGCATACACACACACACACACACACACACACACGCACAGACACACACACACACGCAACCTGAAAAGCTGGATGATCACATGCTACGATGCTAAAACCTGATTTTGAGAGCCACGCTGACAGATTATGTTTCACCATGGAGATGCTGGTGCAGAGGGTTCCCACTCCGACTCCATTTCCTGGTTTCCCCGCAGGCCGGGCTTTATGTCTATCCCTGTCCTTGGCACCACATTAATATTTGATTAGCTATCGAGTCTCTTTGAGATAAAAGCTGCGTTGTGTTGCGCCTGCATCTTTGTGCTGCCATGCTACGATCATTAGCATGCGCGGCACGCTACTTGGCAAGCCAAATGCCAAAATGTGAGGTACGCCATATCAGCAGAGATGCATTACTGTGCGACAGGTGTAGCCGTGGTTCGCAAACTTCCCATAATCGTGACAGACGAAGAAAAAATAATAATAACTTATCCTTATCAGCTAAGTTTGATCTCCCGTTAAATCCCGAAACGCATTAACCGGCCCGGGAGGCTCTGCAGTGCCCCCGTCTGATCCAGGCCTGCCCTCCTGACCGCGCGGGGCCGTGTTGACGTTGGCGACGGCCGTCCTGCAGTGCCGACGGCGCGGAGGAGCCCGCGAAGGAAAGCGCGCGGGCGCGTGCTCTGTTTACTCTCGCTGTGTAACTTCCTCTCAGACGGTTTATTTACTCCAGCGCGGCCCACTTAATCCAAACATTGGAGAGGATGTGCCGAAAGGTGTCTGAAGGAATTACAATGCACTTCAGGAGCAAGAAACTGTTTCCCTGGTAAAGTGCTGAGCTAGAGCTGATTTGCAGTGCTCCAGCTGATTATACACGGCAGGCTACATGTTGCTTATAATATTTACCGGATCAAGACAGAAATGCTATTTACTATACGGCTTGCCAATTTTATTGTGTAAGAGTATTCATTTTCTTTAAATTGCTAAAATTGAGCATTTCCTAGTCTACAGATTACATATTTGGCTAAAAGATACCCTAACTGTTCTTCAATGGGAAGCTTTCAGCTTATTTTATAATGTTTTTTTTTTTTTTTTTAATTATTATTAAAACGTGCCTGCTAATTTTCGGGCATGACACCAAAGTGAAATTAAACTATTTGCGCACAAGGGCCAGAGGGTGTATGCTTGTATGTGTGTGTATCTATGTATATTTCTGTGTGTGTGTGTGTGTACATAATATGAAATATATTTGTTTAAGCTGTTCACTGAAACACCTGCCTACCACATATAAATATAGACATTCTAATTAAAATTTTATATCTATCCCTCAGGTTCCACAGCACCGCGGTGAAGAACAATTATAAAAGCAGATATATTTCATAATCTCACGTGGTACTCGCAAAACTAGGGCAATTTCATCTTTTCAATCGACTTTCATGCCTTCATAGTGCCAGTCACCAAAATAAACAAAAAAATATAGAAAAATTCAAAAAGCTTTTCAACACCTTCACAAATGTAGAAAAGCATGAAACAAAGCCACAGTAATCGCTGCTAGCTGCCAAAAGCTAAAAGCAGACGTCTCTTACAAGACTTTCAACAGCTACAAGTGCCAGCACAGCACCAGTGGTTCATGCTGTTTCCTGGTTTAAATCAGGAACTGACCTAGCTCAAAAAATGCTAAACAATACACACAAAAAATAAAATGTGGCAAGTCCCGTTTGGCTGAAAAGGTTGAGTGCTTACCATTCTCAGGCATACCCGCAGCAAAACTATCAGTGTTGATTTAGGCAATATCTAACCTTTGCAGCATGGGAATGTGTAATTAAACATGGACAAATCTGTGAGAAAGGGCAGGGAAGGTACCACTATAGGCGGATATGGAACAGAGTATGATATCCACTCTAGCTGCCTGGATACCTGTCAGAGCTTCAGAAACAGGACAAACATGTTGAACCGACGTAGCCAGGGATATGGGGGGCAAGAGCATAAGCTCAGATCCAGGTTAAACTCTCCACCCACATCAATTCCTTTAATTCGATTCCAAACCAGTATAAATCCCCAAATTACAACGACCGAGCAAATTACACGTGTGTGTGTGTGTGAGTGTGTGTATGTTCAAGTACATATTGAGCTGCAGTGTGTTTGCCATTTGCTGTGAAACTGAAAACCACAGACCTTCAACATTCTCAGATTTTCTATTAAAGAATCACACTAAATGAAGGTCTGCGGTTTCCATGACAACCAGTTTTTGGAAATGCAGAATTTAATAAGACAAGTCCAATCGCAGCAATAAAAGATAATCATGTTCTCCTGTAAAAACTAAAATACATCTTAAAATATTATTTTATGTATATTCTGGTAATTTAGTAAATGGATTGATACACTGAAGAGCAATACTCATGTTTTTCCTTTGGATATGTGCGTAAATAATAGCACTTGTTGAAGAGCACAGCAGTGTTGATAACAACACCCGCCCCAGTGCCAGGCCCAAATCCAAGGGTAAACAAAGAAAGCTTAAAACAAAGATACGGCCCTCGAAATGGGGTTATTCACACAACGGAAGCCCCCCCCCCACTGACCGCCACCCAAACTGACAAACACTAACCACACCTATTCATCCAAGCCAAGGTCAATAAAGAAATACACATTTCTTTACAGCCAAGACCTGAGCTAAATACATATGAATAAGCATATTCATTCACTTTTTTTCTCCTCTTTCATACCAAGCTTCCTTTGCTAATAATATACCTATAACATAATTAAAATGATTAGACAGTTATACTTGGTGACCTGATGTGATGGGTATATTTTAGTGACCTCTAAGGGGACAGTGCATCAGCTACATCCATCAGCAACATAGCCAGCAAAAAAGGAAAAAAAAAGAAAAGCTAAAGCTATTATGATCATATTGGATACTGGCGGCTGTGCAGACAGCGAAAATGAAAGCAAATCAGAGCTGAGCTCCAGGACGGCACCTGTTCATTTCAGGTGATGCGATGCTATCTGCAGGAAGGAGCCGCTCACAGACGCACTCGTTTCCTCACCCTTTCTCCCGTCTTCCTGCGGTTTGCTTACCTTACATTCTGGCCTAGGGTGTGCTGGCGAAATAACTGACAAACTGCAAAAAAAGGAAACGCCTTAACTTTTCATTTCTGAATTCTGGCCCGTGTGTCCTGATGGAGACTGAAAAGGCTTCCGGAAAACACGCGCGCTCTGGCCTGGACAATTACGTGTGCCAGCTGCAGCGGACAATTACGTGACATCACGCGCGCGCACAGTTACGCGTTCCATCCGCTATCACACACGCGCGGACCGCAGGGCCTGCACGCACACGCCAGCATGTGAGCGCGCACGCACCGTCTGGGAAACAAATGGCACAATGGAGGACAGAGTTTATAAACACAGCTGGGCCTCGGGCCAAGAGCTGGACAGAGTGTGAGGGAGGCGAAGAGGGGGAGAGAGAGCAAACGAGAGCAGGGGAGGGCGAGACAGAAATAGAGAGTATGTGAGAAAGCGAGAGACTGCGGCATGATGGGAAACGAGGGGACTCGGACGCCGTCCGCCAGACAACATGGCCGTTTCCACCAGGGCTGCTCCTGGTTGCAACCGAAATCCCAGAGAATTTGGGGGCCCTGACCTCCCTCCAGCGGGGCTGTGGTGACGCTGCGGCTCTGCGTAGAGCCCGGTCCAGACGGCCTTTTGGCACCGCGCTCAAAAACAAGGCCTCGAGTGAGTGTAGAGAGCGCTGTGCGGCGGGGCTGAGTGAGCGTAGCGAGCGCTGGGCGGAGGGGCTGGAGTAAGCGTAGCGAGCGCTGGGCGGAGGGGCTGGAGCGAGCGCTGTGTGGAGGGGCTGGAGTGAGCGTAGCGAGCGCTGTGCGGAGGGGCTGGAGTGAGCGTAGCGAGCGCTGTGTGGAGGGGCTGGAGTGAGCGCTGGGCGGAGGGGCTGGAGTGAGCGCTGTGTGGAGGGGCTGGAGTGAGCGCTGTGTGGAGGGGCTGGAGTGAGCGCTGTGTGGAGGGGCTGGAGCGAGCGCTGTGCGGAGGGGCTGGAGCGAGCGCTGTGTGGAGGGGCTGGAGTGAGCGCTGTGTGGAGGGGCTGGAGTGAGCGCTGTGCGGAGGGGCTGGAGCGAGCGCTGGGCGGAGGGGCTGGAGTGAGCGCTGTGTGGAGGGGCTGGAGTGAGCGCTGTGTGGAGGGGCTGGAGTGAGCGCTGTGCGGAGGGGCTGGAGTGAGCGCTGTGTGGAGGGGCTGGAGTAAGCGTAGCGAGCGCTGGGCGGAGGGGCTGGAGTGAGCGCTGTGTGGAGGGGCTGGAGTAAGCGTAGCGAGCGCTGGGCGGAGGGGCTGGAGTGAGCGTAGCGAGCGCTGGGCGGAGGGGCTGGAGTGAGCGTAGCGAGCGCTGGGCGGAGGGGCTGGAGTGAGCGTAGAGAGCGCTGTGAGGAGGGGCTGGAGTGAACGCTGGGCGGAGGGGCTGGAGTGAGCGTAGAGAGCGCTGTGAGGAGGGGCTGGAGTGAACGCTGGGCGGAGGGGCTGGAGTGAGCGTAGAGAGCGCTGGGCGGAGGGGCTGGAGTGAGCGTAGAGAGCGCTGTGAGGAGGGGCTGGAGTGAGCGCAGCGAGCGCTGTGTGGAGGGGCTGGAGTGAACGCTGGGCGGAGGGGCTGGAGTGAGCGTAGAGAGCGCTGTGAGGAGGGGCTGGAGTGAACGCTGGGCGGAGGGGCTGGAGTGAGCGTAGAGAGCGCTGTGAGGAGGGGCTGGAGTGAACGCTGGGCGGAGGGGCTGGAGTGAGCGTAGAGAGCGCTGGGCGGAGGGGCTGGAGTGAGCGTAGAGAGCGCTGTGCGGAGGGGCTGGAGTGAACGCTGGGCGGAGGGGCTGGAGTGAGCGTAGAGAGCGCTGTGAGGAGGGGCTGGAGTGAACGCTGGGCGGAGGGGCTGGAGTGAGCGTAGAGAGCGCTGGGCGGAGGGGCTGGAGTGAGCGCTGTGCGGAGGGGCTGGAGTGAGCGCAGCGAGCGCTGTGCGGACGGGCGCTTTGTCTCAATCCTGTTTATGCTAATTGTTCTGGTCCACTTGGAGGCAAAGTGGGAGAGATGGAGGGAGGGGGAAGGACAGAGAGAGCGAGTGGGGCAGAAGTAATGACATTGACCGGCCAATTAATCCTCCCAATCCCACAGCAATCACGGGAGTCTGGTGGGGCAAAGAGCTGTCAATTAAGGCGATGCTGAGACACGCACGCACGCACACTCATGCGCACACACTCGACACGCCTCGCGGGGATGACCGTGGCCAAAAGTAAACACCCCAGCAACGAGGCCGGCGTGACCGGCCGACCCATCGCTGAGCCGGCCTGGCGCGGTGCTGAACACGCCTCACACAACCGGGCCCGCGAACAGCCAAAACAACAACAACAGCAGCCCAACGAGGCTGTGGGTGTACGGCACATTCTCCTCCCCGAGAGGCCGCGATGTTATGCAAGGTTTCCCTTTCCCGCTGGGGATCTCTCTCACGACCGCGTGTGACCGCCAGCAACGGTCGCCCAGTGGGCGTCGCCTAATCGGCCGTTAAGTCTCGGGGGCGTGGCCGCGCTCTGTCCTCAGGGCCGCTCCGATCGGCTCCGCCGGGCCTCCGGCTCCGGGCTTTACGCCATGCTTAAAAGGCTTTTATCGGCTGCCTTTTATGACAGGCCGGAGCGCCGGAGTCAGTGAAGCAATAATAACGCTCCGCTTCGCTCTCCTTATTAAACAACGTCAACGATCGCACGCCTCCCAGGCCTCCCGTCCAATAACTTTGGCCATAACCTGCCAATTCCAAACACAGGCAACTACCAGCAATCAGGTTTAAAGGATAATATAAATGAGTAAATAAGTTAAAAAAAATATATAATAAAAATAGCTTAAAGGTGCAGTGTGTAGAATTTAGCGGAATGGACTTGGCAGAAATGGAATATAATATTCATAAGTATGTTTTAATTATGTGTATGATCCCATGAAAATAAGAATCGTTGTGTTTTCGTTACCTTAGAATGAGCCCTTTATATCTACATATGGAGCCGGTCCTCTTCCACGGAGGCCGCCATGTTGCACCGCCATGTTTCTACAGTAGCCCAGAACGGACAAACGGCTCTAGAGAGGGCCTTTTGCGTTTTTTCTCACGTTTTTCATTTTGGTGGGTGGCGCGAATGCAGTGCACCGGTTGGAAGACAACGGGCAATCCGTTTGTGAAATATACGAGCATTTGTGATGCCTGGGTACCTTCCAAAACAGCTGTGCGTAATGCCACACGTGTTGTTTACGGCGTTGTCTCCCTTTTTAATACAGTCTGGTTAACTGACAATCCATTTATTCAGTAGGTGAGAGTATAAGCTTTCTAACAATGTATAGCATGTATAATTTTGCTTTTGGAATAGCGTTTTATTGGTCAGCGTAATCGAACGTTTTGTTATCATCACATTCACTTAAGCATTCACTCTGTCGTAGCAGTAAAAGACGCTGCAGCTAACGAAACGTTGTGAACAATTTTTCGTAATTTCTTCGAAAATACTATTATTATGGAGGACTTATATGGCTGGGCATAACTAAGCCATATATTTGCTGATAGACCTAGCTGACATCGTTTTCTGGTGTAAGACCGAAGCGGATAGAAATATATCATTGATTTACTGTCTCTATTGAAAACAGCTAAGGTTTCATCATTGCTATGCAAGTATTTTTGAAACTGAGTGTCTTTAAATAGGTTAATGGTATTGTATAATGAAGATATTTCACACTGTAATGTAAGAGTTAGTAGTGTAATAGTTTTTGTGAACCATCATGTCTTTCTATGATTTACCATCCAAAGCAGCTAACGTTAGCAATAAAACGCTACCACAATGCGGAACAATTAACAATCATAATCGCTATCTTACTTGTAAGCTATGACCTATAGTTTTACAGACTAAATAACTAAAGACAATGTATAAATCTATCAAGGAACCTCATGACTTGACACTTGGCTACTCGATGCTGTCGTAGACGATGACATCATTTTTGGAACTTACAGGCCACAGTAGCTGCTCCTACGTCTTTGGAAAGGGAGAGGTGAGGAGGGGGGTATTCAGTTGGTTGCAATCTGCAACCTCACCGCTAGATGCCACTAAATCCTACACACTGTACCTTTAAGTTTCCTTTCTCTGCCTTGGTTTGTTTTCGAGTGTCGCTGAACGTAGATGCACACTGGAAGATGGACAATGACAGCACACGGGGCACGTAAACGTGCACACGCACGAGGCTACGCAAACGTACGTACGCACGGGGCCACACAAACGTGCACACGCACGAGGCTACGCAAACGTACGTACGCACGGGGCCACACAAACGTGCACACGCACGAGGCTACGCAAACGTACGTACGCGAGGGGCCACGTAAACGTGCACACGCATGAGGCTACGCAAACGTACGTACGCGCGGGGCCACGCAAACGTGCACACGCGCAGGCCGCTGAACTGCCCCCTGCTTTTGTCCTCAAACCCCTTCTCTAGCCAACGCCACTCCACGCTTCCAACACTCCTTAATAGAAGGACATTTGTGCGAGGCACATCTGAGCGCGTGCAAACGGCCCGTGTGACACGGTTAACACCGTGCGATATGGGAGGAGAAACAGATATGCCAAAATGGCAGAACCTGCTTTTCTTTCTTTTTTGTTGATGCATCAATGCAAACATGTGCATTCATGACCGATGACAAACTTCAAATCCGTGTTTCTTTTCTTCACGTTTTATTCCCATTGTAATTAATTTCATTTTCCCAGCTGCCAGGAAAACATGGGATTTCTTCAGTTCCTATGGCAACCACAGTTGCTAAGCAACACAAAACTCCCCAACATCCATTCCAGAACTCTGACAGATGGAGATGGAGAGAGAGAGGGAGATGTGAATGAGCGGGAGGGAGGGGTGGTCGGAAAACAAGGAAAGGGGTGCGGACCTGACAGAAAAAGAGAGGGGGGATAGGGAGAGAGAGAGAGTGAGTGAGTGAGAGAGGCAGAGAGCAAAGAAGAGGTACTGTTCCTCGTCTCATTCCTTTCCCCCTCTTCATTCTTCCCTCACTCCCTCTATCTCCATCACTGTGATTAAAGCCAAGCCACATTTGTAATTACTCTGTCAGAACAGATCCTCACTACTGAATGTCAGATAACCAGTTGTGTGTGTGTGTGTGTCAGTGTGTGTGTGTGTGTGAGTCACAGGTGTGTCCTCTGACCCACTGGCTGCTCTACTGGCCTTCTCTATAACAGAAGGGGTGAGCTGAGCACAGACAGAGAGAGAGAGAGAGAGAGAGAGAGAGAGCGAGAGAGAGGTGAAGAGGTGTGAAAGAGTGAGCGGTGGAGACGCATTTCTGATTGCATAACGGATACAATTGCAAGAAGCGACGAGCGGGAAGAGGACGACTGTGACGGGGTCGATTCACAGGGCTGACGCGCTCGTGTGGACAGGAGCGAGACCCGCCATCTGTCCCTCTGGGCCGGGCCCCCGCGCCCCCCCCCCCCCCCCCCGCTGGGCCAGGGCAGGCCACAGCCACAGCCACCGAAACATATACACACATCACCTGGGGAGCAGAGAGGTACGAGGGCAACCAATCAAACAAACAAACAAAACTATCCTTAGCTTCAAGGACTGAAACATTTAGTTCTGGTTTACCCCCTCAATGAGCCGCCACGTCCAAACGAAACGAAACGAAACGTTCACACGCAGGACCGTCCTGTTTCACCATTGCCACGGCAACAGTGTCAATTTGCATAAATGACAGCGAGTGGAAGTGTTAACTTGAGAAATGGCAGCTCTCACAGGGAGATCTCACACACTCGAGCACCACGGCCACCCTGTTCTTGACCACCCGGACAGTCGAGCACATCGACCTCCCCGCGTGTGTGTGGTGTGTGTGTGTGTGTGTGTGTGTGTGTGTGGTGTGTGTGTGTGTGTGCAGTTTTGGGGGGTGGCATTGACTGGATAAGGCCTTCTCAGCCTTAGGAAAACTAGTAATCTTAGTCGAACATGCTTGCTAGTGATCTTAAAGACCTCTTACTGATCTAAAATATCTTGAAACGTTAACACTGCTCAAAGTACATGGGGACCACTGGATTTCTGAGGCAATTAGATCAGAATTTCCTTCCCAGATCATCTGAAATTTGTTTGCTAACACGCATTCATTAATATTTGGCTAACCTGTCACATTAGCACCAGCTCAGCTGTGCAGTTTGCAGGAATAGGTCACGACCTTCAATGGAGATGGGACACTGGAGCAGACTGCATATTTCCCAAACTAAACCGACACATGCAGTATGCAGCGCAGGCGGCTTCAGAGGCGGCTGCTAATCCGCTTCAGAGGGGAGCGGCGTGCGGCGTTTCTGCGTGCGTGTCTGTGGTCCGCTCACGCCATGCCAGCGCTTCTTAATTTAGCGCATGAGAACTGACAACCTACTTCCACACGCCGCGGCTCCATTCTGCGCAAGAGCAAGAGCGAGCGGCTAAGTCACACAGGCCGAGATCCTCCCCGGCCAGCCTAGCCTAGCCTAGCCCGCGGAGGAAGCGCGTAGCCAGCATGGCCAGAGATTCTCGCCGATTAGCCTAGCCGCAGAGAACGTGGTGCAGCCAGTATGGCCCGCGGTCGGCTAAAGTGCTGCCTGAAGCCTGTGACAAAACCAGCCCGGCGCCTGAGAGGAAATGGCCAAATTCACAGTTGAACCCAACGGAAATAAATGAGCAGGTGTGCTCAGGGGGGCCGAGGGAACTTATTTTACCTTTCACACTTATATGTAGCGCACAGTTTAGTAAGTGTGACGTGCGGTGACTTTCTGCAGCGACTGTGGTGCCAGAACGAAACGGCAAGACCGAAGGAGATGGTCTTGCAGAGCCTCCCTGGCGTCTCGGAACAGCTTTACGGCGTTTGTGTTTTTTATCGTTTCATTAGGCAGCGAGAGCGCATCCGCGCGGCGGCTGTGTTCCGCGGTTCGGCCGGGGAGGCGGGGGGGTCCTGCGGTGCGATTCGTTCGGGCGGTAATGAGAGCGGTAAAGTACCGCACACGTCAGGCCTACGAGCGTGCAGAGGGGGAGAGAGCGAGAATGTCAGAGAACGCTTGTGTGAGTGTGTGTGTGTGTGCGTGCCTGTGTGTGTGTGTGTGAGAGAGAGAGAGAATGTCAGTATTTGCATTTGTGTATGTGTGCATGTGGGTGTGAGAATGCGTGCAAGTGCGTGTGTGAATTCCTTAATTTGGACTGTGCATGAGGAAGAAAGAGAAAGAGAGAGAGATATAGATAGAGAGAGTCACTTCTGGAAGGAGCTATGTTTTATTAGCCTCTCAAAGCTTGACACCAGTTACTTCCCCTTCCTAAACCCGCCCCCGCCCCCGCCCCTCCCAAACTGTGCCAGATAGCCTGACGTCACCCGCTGGGAGAGAGGCGCTCCACACTGCACTGCAGCATCGACAGAGCAGAGCGAGGAGAGCGTGAGGAGTTACAGCCATGTTCCTCCCCTGCCAGAGAGGAGGCCATCTGTGTGCCTGCGCTGGAGCACACGCCTCACACGGCCAGCACGACACACGGCCCTGTCCCCACACCGCTCCGCACCGCACCGTACCGCACCGCACCATCAAAACAAATAAAACACTCACAGCTAAACCAGCGTGCGCCAGAGAGAGGGTGGGGGTGAGGGAGGGGGAGGGGGGTGAGAGAGGAGAGGGTAGAGAGACAGACAGACACACAGAGGGGGGAGAGAGAGAGAAAGAGAGAGATGAGAGGAAAGAGAGAGATTGAGATAGAACGTCGGTTTCAGGCTTTTACAAATCCCAGCCCTCCGTTGACAGCGAGAGAGAGGGGAGGAGGAGAGAGAGAGCGTGAGAGAGATGAAGAAGAGAGAGAGTGACAGATGAAGAGACAGAGAGTTAGTTTCAGGCTTCTATAAATCGCAGGCCTGCCCTGTGTGGGCTCCCGGTAATTCATTAATGTGAGAGTTTATTTATTTACAGCTCGTGTGTTGAAGGGAGCAGCGACGGGCTGGCGGGAGGACAGGCCGATTGATTGATGAAATCTACATTGTCAGGCCCCCCCCTCACCCCCCCACACCCCCGGTCAGAACGCACCAGTCCCTCTGGATCCTCCCCAGATGCTGGGAGATGTGAGACGGAAGGGCATGGGGGGGGGGGGCGAAACACCATTGCCCAAATTAGACCGATCGACAGCTGAATCAAACCCGCTCAGGGCTCTGCTGGGTCCAGCTGCACAGGGTGCCACCCGCCACTTTCGCTGACGGCTAAACAGGCCCTAGCGCTGGTGCACAGGACGCAGGGGCGAGACTGCACAGGGCCCGTCCGGGAAGACGAATACGCGCGGCTGTTCTCAGTTCCTTTCGATCGAGCCTGCGGCTTCTCACGCGGTCTGAGAAACAGCCCGCCGAGCGAAAAGCGGGCGGTCAGGACACCCCCACGGCCAGAGCGTGAGGAACCAGCACACCTCACTACCCCAGCGCGACGCTTCCAAAAGCAGCATCGCACTGGCGTAAACACCAAAAAAGGCATTAACCGAGTGAACCCAAATACAAATAGAGATCCGGCATCAGCTGGAGCTCCCTCCATGCACCTATAGTCGCTTTTCCACCGCATGGTACCGGCTCAACTCAACTCGACTCGACTCGACTATTTCGGTTTTCCATCGGGCAAAAGCTGTGGATAGTACCTGGTACCTGGTATTTTTTTTTGGTATCGCCTCCGTCGAGGTTCCAAGCGAGCTGAGGCGATCCCAAAAGGTGACGTGAAAACACTGCAGACCACTGATTGGTCAGAAACGGCAGTTGCATGTGGTGTCGCTATGACGACCAGCTGCATTGACGGGGGTACTACCTGCAGTGGAAAACGAAGTACCTGGTACCAAAAGCGAGTAGAGTGGAGTCGAGTGAGCCGGCACCATGCGGTGGAAGAGCGGCTTATGACACTTATTTGCAAGTATCTGCATTCTGTTTATATGTACGGTGGACGAACGCTGTCCCTGTTTGACGAATGAACCTGCAACCAGACCTCGTGTCCTTTTTTTCCCTCCAAGACCCAGAGAGAGGGAGTCCATTTGTGAATATCACAAAGTGTGTCTTTTTCTTTCTGATCCTCACGGCCGAACGATTTTCTGTTTAACTTCCCACACTCAGTCAGCCGCCGAAACATTTAGCCTCGCGAAACACGCGCTACCAAACACTTAGCCGCAGGGTCAGCGCTTAGCCGAGGCTAATGGGGGCCAGGCCATTTCTTTACTTACTTAAACGGAAGCGCTAGTGTACAGCTTATTGCCGAAGGAAAGTGGGTCTTTAACATGAGCGCTAAATGAGTGCAAGTGAATATGTAATGCGACGTGAGGAAATGAGCTTCATTTTCAAATGATCCGCTGAGCTTCAAGGTTGATAAGAGAGATCGCTTTTTTTGACACCTGATTCAACTGATTAACTACTCAGTGGTCTTCAGTCAAGGCCTTGATAAACAGACGTCACAGAATCTGACGTCTTAGAGCTGGGCTAAAACCTCTTCAGAGAAGACCGGACAGCCCTGCTGTGATCAATCGGACTGGTATTCTCAGAGTGAGGAGTTTAGTTTGCGTCGCGCTAGCTGAAAAGCCTCTCATTTCTAACAGGTCCAGAAAGTGTCTGAAAAAACAGCAGAAGAAGAACTGAGCAGGTTCCCTTTCTGCACCTGACGTGGATCTTTCTTCTCACGCTCAAAATTATTTCTGGTACCATTTTTTTTTTTTTTCAATGAAACGTATTCCTTTAACTGTAAGCCTACGCCATCGCCTCCTTTGTTCCCACCCATTTATTTAGATTGGCTGCTGTGTGCGGCCACCAAAAAAAAAAAAGCAGAGACTGGTTTTGATGATCGCTGCAGATGCAAAAAAAAAAAAAAAAAAAAAAAAAATAGAGTAATACCATGAGGTCACTACACGCATCATACTATTTCCCAAGATGCCCTTATATTTTTTTCAAAGGAATGTGGGAATCTCAATGCTTTCAGCTTTCACATAAAAGGCAAAGAGCTCAGACTCAGAGAACTGAACAACATTTTTTGCCTTTTAGTTATTTGTTTTTTTTTTCTGCATGTTAAAAAAAGACCTGATTTATAGTCAGATATGAATAAGAGAGGGGAAAAGAAACAGCCCCCGGGCCTCAGGCTGAGCTGAAACCAGATTTTAAACTGTAGGGAGACTCCGAGAGGTCATCAGTAGCACAAATGCGTTTGCATGTAACCGAGAGACACAGCGAACAAGCGAAGCGAGCACCCGGCAGCACAGTTTTGACTCTGGACCGCTACATGCAAAGCCTGCCTGTTTCCCATGCAAACGCAGCGGGAAATCTTCACAAGGCACACGGGTACTCCAGTCTTTCACCTCTGTAACAAACACGCACAGACTGACAGAGACGCAAACATACACACAAACACGCACAGACTGACAGAGACGCAAACACGCACGCACGCACGCACGCACGCAAACATACACACACACACACACACCCCATAGTGGACTCTAGTGGGAGGGGACGGAGGTGAATAAGAGAAGCTGAACGGCACGAGAGGATTTTCTTTCACGGTTGTTTAAAATCCGAGGATCAAAAGCCAGTGACAGTTGAGAAAATGACTCATCCCTGCTGTGGGCCCTTCGTGCTCCGCAAGGGCCCCAGAGGGCCCCGGGGGCCACCTTCCTCGCCGGGCCTAATTCCTCCCGCTGAAGCGGCTCGTCAGAGCGCGGGCGGTGCGGCGTGGGGACTGCAGGTGTGAGGCGGCGGCTAATTGACAGAGGCCCGGGGGAGAGCCAGGTGCACCTAAGTGCAAGTCCCAGGAGCGGCAGCGAGCGAGCGAGCGAGGGGAGGGGAGGAGAGGAGAGGAGGAGGGAGGGAGAGGAGGAGCGCACGGCGTCCACGGAAGCAGGGTTTCCCTCAGTCACGCCCCCAGGGCTGCTCTGATCGGGGGTGTGACCCCAGGTCCGGGGCCGACTGCGGGGTGTGTGTGCGCCATGACGACCGTCACGTGACCACAGTCATCTGCGATTCGCAAAGCATCGCAACCAGAGCTCAATAAAATCTTTAGAATTACAATTTTGTTTAAAATTACAATTATAACTATAACTACTAAGTCAGATCAAAGCCTTCACGCCACAGTAAATTTCTGATGATTTTTTTTTTTTAATTGGACACGGGTTGGACTTTGCATACACTCTGCACATTGACAAACTGCATCATTTGAATTAAAAACTACTGAACAGACAGTCCAGAACACACCGTGCTGGTCCAAGTCACAATGCATCATGGGAAATTTCCATTAGAATTCTGAGACACAATGCCTGACAACATGCTGACCCCAAGAGCTACTCCGCTCCCTGAAGCTCAGAAAGTCCCCGGCTTCCATTTATATCCACCAGTGTGACAGAGCAGAAATGCTCGCACATAGTGTTGAATAACTTTGGTTATGTTTCCGTTGCTGAATGAGGTGTCACACACACATCATTTCAGGAGTCACGCGTGAGCTGCATGTCTCCTTTCGAAACCACAGTTCGTGAGGGGCTACCACCCGAGGCCAAGTGGCCCAAAAAGCACATGGGACACGTAATGTTTCCCCGCCGTACCGCTAACCTAGGCCTGCGGCCTCTGATTTAGAAGCACAATACTCATAACAGTACAGGGCTTTTCACCGTTTTTTTTTTTTTTTTTTTTTAAATTCGAAGTCAGAATGAGTTTGTGACCGCGCAGGCTGACCGCGGCCGTCCAATCAGTCGCCCACCTAAGGGTCGCAACCTGGATCTTGGCGGCAGGCCGAGCGCGAAGCACTTATCCTCCCGGCGGAAATGTCAAGTGGGCCGCGCGGCGAGCGTTCTGGGCTCGGGGCTCAGAGCGCGATGAGAGGCTTCGGTCTCCGCCCCGCCCTCGGTGGCCCCCAATTTGCAGCCGGGCGTCCCGGTCTCACCCTGACGAGGTTCCCCCGGGAACGGGGACGAGGAGGGCGTCGCCCGACGCTGCCCGGCTCATCCTCCCTCCCTCCGGGGGCGGCTCTTTAAACCCCCTGACCCTGGGCGAGACTCCGGGGCGGCTTTTGGGGTTCTGACCTGCAGGAACCGGACCGGAGAGCGTTCTGGAGAACCCCCCCCCCGCTCCCCATGCTCGTTTTAGCACAGCGAGCGCGGAGGCAAATTACCGCAGCCTCGGCTCGCTGGGGACCAGGACCGAGAAGTGAGTAAAATTACCCGAGCCCCGGAGGCCCGTTTCTCTCTCCCATCATGCACCGGGGCTCGCGGTGATTAAGGATCTTCTGAGAACGGGCGCAGGAGCCTTCAGAAAGGGGAACGTGCAGTATGACTCAGCTGAAATGACCGAAATGAGCCCCACGCTTGCTTTCTGCTGCAGTTTTTTTCCTTCGGCTTCCTTAGGCAGGAGAGCGCCAGGCGTAAACGCGCACGGTTTCTCTTTGGTCATGTGACGCAGACATTAAAACGCTTTGCTGCGCAGCACAGCTGGTAATGGCATGGAGCGGTTTTTCGATCGTCTCCTTTTTTGTCAAAGCGGAAGAGAGTTAATTGCGGAAGCTCACCACGTTATCGTAAGCGACCCTGTGCCATCGAACGGCTTACGATAATGCACGACAATGCCCTTCGTTATGTTGTTTTCCCAAGACAAAGAAACTAATAAACTTTCATTTAAAATCATTACTGCCAGCACGGAGTTTTTTCTTAGGAGGACTTGCGACGGCAGCGTCGCCAACCACAGAGCACGACTCTCCGCGAACACGTGACATCGCGCGCCGCGGCTCTGGTGCGCGCGCAGGAAATGCGTCGCTGCCGCGCGGCCCCCACGCCAGAACTTTCCGCGCTCCTTCCCGAGACTCGCTCCGGCCGGCGGCCCGATGCTCTCAGTGTGGCTGTGACTCCGAAGCACTCCGTCCTCCAATCAGAGGGGGCGAAAAATAAATAACAAAACAAAATAAATTTCAAAATCAATCTGTTGTGAAAGGGACCGGGCATCAGTCAGGCCCCAGAGTGTCTGTCTGCTCTGTGGTGCTGAGCCCTGCTCAGCAGAAACGGCGGAGGGAACTCACCGATCTTCTGGTTGAAGATTTTGTCGAACGTCAGCTCGTCTCTCTCCTCCAGGTACTTCTGCATCACACTCCGAATGCTAAGAGAGAAGGAAGGGAGAGAGAGATGACAACTTTTACATATATAATGTGGCCAAACCAACAAATGCTAGACAATATACAAGAGCATATGCAACACACACATACTACACACAAAAACAAATACACTGCACACCGTAAACTAAGAAACACACACACGCCCCTGTCTTATTCTGCTCTTTAACTGAACCATTAACCCTCAATCACTGGACCATTAGCATTGTCCTTGAAAATAACTGCCAGTGTGCAACAGAACTTCCTCAGAGCTAAAGTTCTCCTAACTCCTCCGCCCGGTCCACCTCCGCCTTCTCTTCCCTCTCCTGCTCTTTTACCCGACTCTCCCCCGCCACCTGCTCCCCCCCCCCCCATGCCGGCGCTGCCGGGACGCCCCAGAAGGTTCTGGTAATGAGCGTCTCGTCGGGGAGAAAGACTCAATTAGCGCTCCCTCCACGGGCTCATTAGCGGGCCGCCGCCGCGCCGCGGAGGTGCCGAGGGGCGCCGCGGGGATCGCCGGCGTTTTGGCCAGGTACCACGGCGACCAGCGGCTAAACGCTTACGCATACAGTCAAAGCCGCGAGCAGCCGGTCGGCGTGCCCCGCGGGACCCTCAGCGCCAGGGGGGAAGGCCCGCAGCGCCAGGGGGGGAAGGCCCGCTCTCCTTTCCCCTGCCGCCTCTCTGCAGCGCTACACACTGACTGACTGCTGCGGTGCATCAGGCCTGAAGCGAACCGAAATGCACCTGGAACAGGTAGTTCTGACGCGCTAACTTCTGTCACGTCCCCAAGCACTGCCAAGTTCAGGGGCAGGGACCATATAACCTGAAACTAATTGTTATTCAAGGCCCCCTGGAACATCCACAAATTACTTCAAAGAGTGTTTTTCACGTGTGAGTTACGGTGCCATTATTCCAGAGGGTTTTTCTGGTTCTCCTTCATAGCAATGTTAATGCGCAGTTAAAAGAAGTCAAGTGAGGATATATGAATCAAAACAGGGGGAGCTGAGGGAGCCACCATGCGTATTCAGAGTGCCTCAGTCATGATTTGATAGGAAACAGAGCCATTTCACCAGTACATGCGATTTGATGATGAAGAGCGCATAATGGCTCCCCCCATTAGTGAATTCATGAGGTCTCCCAGTATAACCACCGCTCAGTACAGGAGGACCTGGGGGCTTCACACCATAAAACTGGCCGAATGAACCTGTCTGAACTGGGGAAGCTCTGGGGAGAAGATGGAGCAAAGCGTGTGAAGTTCTCAAAACGGAGTTTCCCAAAAAAAATGCATTTGAAACGTTCAAGAACAAAAAAAAATCGGAATTCTCTAGAACGCAGCTACAATTGGGCTTGGGTTCACCGTTTGTTCCTGCAGGCAGTGCCTGTGATTGCTCCCCCAAGGCATGCTGGGAAACATCAGGCAGATAGCACTCGTGCAGCTTCGTGGGGTGAACTTTATAAAGCATATTGGCCACACAAAGCACGATAACAATGAGAGAAATGCCAACGGTTCAGATCAGCGCAGGCGAGAGATAATGGCGCAGATAAGCCAGCCGTTTCAGTTGCGCAAACATCATTGGATTGAAGTGCATTCTAAGGAGCCGAGTTACACAGCTACCTAGTAATCTACGACTACCTAGCTTAGATAAGAATGTAAAATTCCAGTTTCTCACAGTGAGATAAATGGAATGGCCGTTTATGGCCTTTCAGCACTGACAAAGCGTCCTCGTTCACAGGCGGCGGCGTCGCTGCTGGGCGGCTTAGCCGGTGTTCACCTGGTCTAATCTCCCGGGCCACTTAGCCACAGGAGCGGGTATTGACTCTGAGCGCTGAGCTGAACAGGTCAGACGCGGCGACCCGCTGGCAGGCAACGTGCTGCAGGAGAAGCAACGCCTTTCAGGAGGAGGATGAGCACATGCATAACCATGAATCCCCACGGCAAACGGGTTGCGGGGGGGGGCGGCCATTGTGGCTCAGAGCTCTTCGCGTGAGCGGGACCGACCTGCCATGTCTTTTTACAAAAGTCCCTATTCCCCAAAAGCGTAATAATTCAACAAATTAAACAAATGAAAAGAACCATTTTTAAGAAAAACATTTTGTGATCTTTTGAAACACAGAAAACTGGGGACTGTAAAAGAAAGTTCACTGGAGTGGCAAGCTACCAACAAGACATGGTGACGGCACCCCCAACATCAAACCCTCCTGAGACACTTATGCAGACGCTAAATGTAACGGGTGAAGTGACAATGTGTATGTTACATTATCAAAGAATACAGTTCCCATGCTGCACCACTCCATTACAGGACTTCCAGTGGAGAAAAATAAACAACTGTGACAAACTACAGGCAGGGGAAAAAAAAACTTGACCTCAAAGGCTGAAACAGCCATGGAAAATATCAAATATATTTGAGTCAGTAGCTTCTGAAAATATCCGCATAAAAATGAGGAAGCGGAAAGCAAGATAAAATTGCAAAATACTTCTACAGATAGACTAAATCTTCCAAACGAATCATTCCGCAATATCACAGTAAGCTACATCAGCTAGCATCAGCATTTAGGTGTAAAAGACCCCCAGGCCTGACTACTGGGCCATATTTGGCTACTATATTACCATATTCTTTATCTGAGACACTACATGCCACTAACTGCTCATGTAAACTATTCAGATCATTTCACACTGGCAGTTCTTTATTGCATTGAGACGATTTTGGAATCTTCTTATAAGAAAATATTAATTTTCACAGTTTACATAGGCTACTCTAATGAAGAGGAATGACATGACAGTGATGATGCCTAAATGCATTACAACTTTTATCAAAAATGATTTTATTTACCACAGGTCTCAAATCTTTCACTACCAGTTTGGTGTCAGTTATGAAAATGTGAAATGAACGTGTTGACTTGAGCACATCCATTTTGGTCCATTCACTTCTAGTCTCTCAGCTCTTAAGAGACACAGCCATTTCTTCTCGCTCAATTATTTGGACCAGAAGAAAATAAAACTGAAAACACAACAGCAGCAGAGGATAAACATTGGAGGCTTGCTTTCCAGAGCCTACAACAAACACGGCATATTCCTTCCGTTCCCGGGCTTTCCATAAACTTTGTTGATGGCTGACAGTTTAATTTTAAGTGATTGAAACTCACAGATGGCACTCCTTGCCTAGCATTAGTGTCAGTTTCAGCACAAATCATAATTTACTACATTACCTACATTCATCTGCCACTAAAATGCTTGAGCCCATTAGAGAGCTGCCAACATGTTACTGCAAACAATGGGTCCCATGGCCATTTTAAATGCACTGCATCTATTATTTAAACCAACCGTGGAAACCAGATGTAAATAATGAACGCATTTCTTACTCCAAGTATTACCAAGCACTACGTTTTGATGTTACACTTAGCCTAATGAACAACAAAAGAGGAAATGAATCAAAACAATAAATATTTAATGTGACACAGTAGAACAATTGCTGCCCGATTCCATCCTTTTGCTCTGTTAACTAGCCGGCTTATAGGCTTCGGCAAGAAATTCCAGCATGGCCACTTTGTGTGACTTGATGCGTCTCGGAAATGCTAATTATTTTGTTACGCGCGTCACTGTTAAGCTCACACTCAGCTGTCTCCCACAAGGGCGGGCATATGCATCGTATTAAGAGGCTCCTGGTGGATTCCTTCTCTGAGAAGCCGACCAGAAACGGGACCGCGCTGGATGACAAGGGAGTGGGGGGCCGGACACTGCAGAAAACACTTCTGACTGCAGCGGAACGCAATTTCAATTTTACTTATTCTGCGCGAGCGGCCTGTTGGTGTTAAAGACATGAAAGTTAATTTGCAATGCAAAGGAAGCCCAAAATTCACAGACATGCTTTTAAAAAACAGCATTACGTTTGCCGTCTGGCTATCGTCTTTCACTGTAAGCGCATGTTCGGACTGCCTCGTCAAGCAGCTAAACCGCCTTTGGGCGTCCACTGTCTCATATTTAGACTTGTGGTTGGCGCTTGTCATGTTTTCGGGCAGGACTTGGGGCAGTTAGCACTACGGAGCACACTCTTCTCCACTGACACCTGCAACCAGTACAGACAACGTCCCCAAACGAGTAAAGACAGGGGAAGAGTTCACAAAAACCATTATTCATAACACAGGTATTCACATATTACTGCACATCACAGCAAATAGGCCTACTATTTCCATGAATAACATATAGATAGCATTTTGAACGCTGTACTTTCTGGTATTGCCAGTGCCCTGTCCACAACCATTTCTTTTGCATCAGTCAGTGTTAGCATAAAAACATAGGTCTAATATTATAACCAATATAATTAAGAGATATAAACTTGTTGCATTTAGGCCACATTTCTACTTCTACATTCTACTTTCTACTTACATATGAATTTAATTACTTTAGCATTGCTGACTGCTGAAGAACCTTTGGCCTACCCAAGTTTCATGTAGGAATGCCTAAGGACAAAAATGCTCTCAAGCTGCCAACTCCGTTGTGAGCACGTATCCTACTTTTTTTCCATGCCAAAACATTTGATTATTTTAATTCCAAGAATGACATTACATGCATCTTACTGATTTATAAACATTTCTAAATAATCATGGATATAACATCTGGGGTCTTTTCACGCCGCTACCCTCCCTTTCTGCTCCAGTTTCATTTGGGATGCCTGCGCTGGTTTTGCACAGGTACCGGCCCGTTACACTGTGCCAGTCTACAGGTGAAAAGGGGAAGGAAAATACACCTTTCTCTCATCAACAGAGGCAGCCAGAGCGCTAAAGCAGCCAGTCTCCAGGCCTCCTCTCCGTCAACGTGAGAGCGGACGCAGGGAGTGTGCAAAGACCCGCCGGTCCAGAGACGGCAGAGGGGAGCGACAAGGATCAGCCCCCCACTGAGCTGTTCACATTTCGCTGAGCTGTTCACATTTCGCTGAGCTGTTCACATTTCGCTGAGCTGTTCACATCGCTCTTGGCCGTTCACGTCCGTGCTCCAAATCTTAAGCTGCGTCTTCGTCGTTTGTTGCTCAGATGAGAGCCCAAGGTCACAATAAAGACACGGAGGGCAGGGCGGGTTGAGCAGGTGACCGGTCTCCCCTCCCCGTGCGAAGTCCCGGCCGACGCCCAGACGGGTCGTTTCAAACCCGCGAGCGGCCGTCTCAGACTACATACACGAGAGCAGCTCGATGCACTGCTTCACCTCCAACAGCCGCCAGAGCCAAACAAGAGACGCGGCGCTGCGTTCCAGAGGCCTTTTAAGGAGCAGCCTGCACATACATTCAAAACCCACGCTGCTAAAACGGACGCACGTAAAACTGACGGGCGTTTCAAAGACCCGCGCAGCGAAGCCCCCGAAAGTCCCTTTATCATCCCACATGAAAAAAAGAAACAGGCGTACCTCTGCTTCCGAGAAACAGAACCAACAGACACTGTGATGAGAGAGATGTATGAACATTGGTTTCTCAGATCCATTAGGTGCTCCCAGAAGGTGTGAGAAAGATTATATTGGCTTCATACGGGCCCAAGTGGTGGATGGGGAAATCACGCTGTTGCCTTCTGATATTGTCATCAGTACTGAACGGTTTTGTCTCCAACAGGTACACGAGCACTTTCTCCTGAGCAAATGCCCAGTAGCCAAACAGCAGCCCTAGTAGCACATTCTTTTATTTGTGTCTAAATATAGCCTAAGCCTGGTTTTGCAGTAATACATTTCAAACATGTGCAGTGGCGTTTGATGAAAATAAACACAGGCCTTTATTTGTGCTGCTGTGTGACTGCGTTTTCCCCTGCTGGGGGGGACTGCTCCACAGATGCACACACGTACAGCCATTCCTTAGCCCCAAGACCATGCCTTTAACTCCGCCCCTTTCCACTCCACTATCCACCACCAGTTTTTCCAAAAAAATAAAAATAAAAATCTCCTTCCTGCTTCTGCATTCTCGCTCTCCTTCCAGCTATCTGCTAATCTATTTTTCTTCAGTCCTCCTCCCCCATCATCGTCATTTATCCCCAGTGTCTTCCGCTCTCTGCTCTTCTGCCCCTCTCTCTCCCTCTCACACACACACGCACACGCGTGCGCGCACACACTCCACCTCCTCCAGTGCGATTCAAACAATCTCTCTCCACGTCAAACAATACCAGTAACCCCCCCCCCACCCCCCACCCCCACCCAAAATGCTTCCAGTCATGCCGTCAAAATCTCACCTATCTGTCGGCCGGCTCAAACTGGGCTCGAGGAGAATTTGACGGCGCTCCGCTATCTCTACAGCGCTGCATTCGCTCACCGCCGCCATTTGACAACAAAGAGGATTCTGTTTATTTATGTCTCTTTTCCAAACTGCCCTTAGGAGATCCTTTTTAAAGGCCTCTATTAATATCAAAGCTGGCTCTCTCTCTCTCATGACGGATTACTTTTAAAGCCAATTCAGGAGATCACGTTTTTTTTTTTTTTCCCAGGATCATCTTTTTTTTTTCCATATCAAATCCTCATTAAAATAAAAACCTATGTTTTACCATGTCATAGCAGACTGGGGCCTGGATATATTCTGTATTAGCTGCTCCTGAGAGCGGGGGAGAACCGGGCGCGATCCGCCCTGACTGCCACAGACAGTGGCGTGTGATTTCTGAACAGTGCTGACAGTACTAATGATGTTGATGCTGACGGCAGTAATGCTTTCGCTCTGCCGACACCGGCACCCCTGGGCCTGGCGGTGCAGTAATCCCCCTGGAGCCCAGGCAGCCACGCTGAGGCGCCCTGATCACAAGGGGTGCCAGCTGGACGTCTTGCTCCTTCGCCCTGCACAAGGGCAATTTGCGTTACCCTCGTTCGTTAACTTTTTTCGTCACGAACATCGTTCGATGCGTCAAATATTTTCTCCATCAGCCATCTGACAGTCATTTGTCTATCAAGTCCTAATATTTTAATAAGTAATCGCATCACCGTATCTGCTTAAAGCTTTCTCATAATTCACCTCATGCATCAGATAATATTCTGAATATGAAATGAATTCTTGTTCAATTAGGCTAAGTGAAGCACAAGGCTAAAATTAACAGCTTTCAATGCAGCAATCATTTATATTCAAAGAACAGTTGTTGCAATGAAAACAAAAGAAGCTACGCACTTTCAGCTAGCCAGCCACTTTACATTACATTACAGGCATTTAGCAGACGCTCTTATCCAGAGCGACTTACACAACTTTTACATAGCATTTTACATTGTATCCATTTATACAGCTGGATATATACTGAAGCAATTTCACTTAAGTACCTTGCTCAAGGGTACAATGGCAGTGTCCTACCCAGGAATCGAACCTGCGACCTTTCGGTTACAAGCCCAGTTCCTTACCCACTGTGCATAGACTCATGAGGTAAATTTTTTAAAATTCTGCTTCTAAACAATTAATCACTTTAGGTTGTGTTGGTGACGTTAATCTCTGCAACACTTCCACAGCATTGTTGAAAAATTGTAAATTCAGCATACATTTAACATGTAGGCTTAAAGATACTTAGATCATCAGCTCTGCCCACAACTTCTCATACTGAAATGTGTCACAGACTGTACTCAAGCAAAAGGTGGCTTATAACATCATACAATCACGCAAAACAAGGTTCAGAATGGCCTCTAACGTACTGCAAACTGACAGGGCCAGCTTTCTCAAAGACACCGAACTACCCGGGAACAAACATTTCACTCGGTGCATGACTTTTTTAAATTCAAAAACTCGTCTAACTGATCAGCATGCACCACTATGTTTCGCTCTTCATTTCACAAGGTCGCTTCCACGCAGTTCTGAGACTGACCACAGGAAATGACAACTGCAAAGAGAAGGCGTGTGCGTGCGTGTGCGTGCGTGTGCATATGAAAGCCAATATGAAAGCGTATTGAAGATATAATGGGCAGGTATGTCGCCACAAATTGCAACAAACCCACACCACCTGAACCGCTCTTATTTATTACTTACGGTTAGCGAAGGCCATTCATTAATATCATTTTACCAGTCAGACTCACATCAGAGACTCAGCAGGCCTCTGGGCTTACGCCGTCTGCTTAAAAATAAAATAACTCAGCAGAAATATTTTCTTACACACTTTCACTTCATCACAACCTAGGTGCAGTTTGCATCTGTGCTACAATGCAATAAAAATGAAGGTATCCGCATTGGCTAGTCAGTCAAATATTATTAATCAGGCCCAGAAAGTACATACCTAGAATAGACACACACAGACATATGTATACTCATAAATGTGTGAAGTGCAGAAGCAGAATGGCTACACTGTTCCTGGCATCCTGACCACTATCTATTTTCTGAGATTAGGAAATGGAAAAAACAAAAAACAAAAAGGAAGACAAAAAAAAAATTGTAATGAAAACAAACAAATTGAAAAGATGACGACGCACCAATATTCCAGTGCTTAGGGATAACCTTGAACCATATATGACTATGATTTACCCTACAGCCTTTCCAAGAGCAGGCCTTGCAAAGCTGGGTATTTTGAGGTTGAAAGAGCTATTCTTGGTGAGGATATTATCATAATGATCGTAATCCTCATTCACTCACTTACTTAACAAGCAGCCTTTAAGTCAGATGTGAGAGAGAGAGAGAACAGTGCAACGTACAATCAACTCCTCTTAGTAGGCATTTCCACCATTCTGTAAGCAGACATTTTTACATTCTGTTACAAATTGCCAAAAATATTACTGTGACCAAAACAAATAAATAGGAAAATACTATGTAATACCCAACAGAAAGCCATTTTTGACAGGGCCACCCATACACAAGATTTCTAAATCGGTGTCTGCTACTGATTCAGGGTCTCTAATACAAAAGGGGAGCATTCAGAACAATTTCTCACATAAAATTGTTGCAGCCACGCAATGAAAGTACATTAATAGATTATGTCATCACAAACTTCACAGGCTTTGTATGCATGTGCATGCACTTATACAGTGCCATGAAGAAGTACTTGATCTTGCCTGTTACTGCATATTTGTCTGAATGGCTTCTTTAGACAAAATGTAATATTATACAAAGAAAATTGAGCAAACACAAAACATTATTATTAGTTAATGAAAAAAGTTATCATCCAAATGAAAAGTGCCCCCTTAGTTACTCAATCAACCAATTAACCAAATTCAATTCATAATTAAATTCAGCTGATTGTACCCAGTCAAGCTTGATAGCAGCCAGGCCTGTTGAATCTAAATCTCACTCATATTGAATCTTACCATCACAGGGAAGCAGTCCCCACAATATTTCTACAAGCACACTATGCCTCAATCAAAGAAAATTCCAAAAGAGATGAGAAAAAAGTTGTTTAAATACATCAGCCTGGAAAGGGCTACAAAGCCATTTATAAGGCTTGGGGGACTCCACCGAATGAAAGTGAGAGCCATTATCTCCAAATGGAGAACACTTGGAACAGCGGTAAATCTTCCCAAGAGCGGCTTGCCTGCCAAAATTTCTACAAGCATGCAGCGACAATTCATCCAGGAAGTCACAAAAGATCCTAGAAGGGCATTCAAAAAACTGCAGGCCTCTCTAACCTCAGTTAAGGTCAGTGTTCATAACTCCACAATAAGAAAGAGACTGGGCAAAAATGAGATTCATGGGAGAGTAGCAAGGTCAAAACCACTGCTAAACAAGAGAAACTTCAATGCTCATCTCCCATTTGGAAAAATGTATCTGGATGATCCCCAAGTCTTTTGGGATAATGTTCTATGAACATTAAAAGGTGATGCGTCAAAAGCAGAACATTTTGGATGACACAAGCTCCATTATGACACGCGTAAAACAAAAACAGTATTGCTCAGTAAGAACATCATACCAACAGTCAATCATGATGGTTGTAGTGTGATGGTGTGGGATGCTTTGCTACCTCTGGGCCTGGACAACTTGCTATTATAAAAGGAACCATGAATACTCTGCACCAGACAATTCTTAAGAGAATGACCAGTCATTATGTCCATGAGCTGAAGCTGAATTGTAATTGAGTTATGCAGCAAGACAATGATCCAAAACACAAAAGTAATTCCACATCAGAATGGCAGAAAATAAACAAAATTAAAGTTCTGAAGTGGCCTAGTCAAAGTCCTGACTTGAACCCAACAGGGATGTTGTGGCAGGACCTCAAACGAGCAGTTCTTGGTTGAAAACCTACCAATTTGTCTCAATTAAAGATTTCTGCAAAGAAAAGTGGGCTACAAGTCCTCCACAGCAATGTGAAACACTGATATCTAATTATAGGAAGTGTTTAGTTGCGGTTATTGCTGCTAAAGGTGGTGCAACCAGTTATAACGTTTAGGAGGGCAACTACTTTTTCACAAGTCATATGGGTGTTTGATAACTTTTTTCATTAAATAAATGAAATACTAATTTTAAAAATGTGTTGCGTTTGTCTAATATTGCATTTTGTCTAAGAGCCTGAAAACATTCAGTGCGACAAATACCCAATAAAAGATAAAACCTGAAGGGCCCAAATACTTTCAGGGCTCTGGCCACCTGTGCTTGTAAGTGGTTTCAGTAAAGACAAAAGGTTAGGTTTCCATCCTCACCCAAAGCACTTTGGCCTTAACGTTTCAAAACAGTTTCCAATAACTGCACAGATCCCAATTCTATAGGCCCCATTTAACACTTAACTAGCATGAACTGTAACCTAATTTTGTGGAACACGAACCTATGGACGACTGAACCAACTGTTCTAGAAATAAAAAATAATCACAAAATCCAAATGTATCATTTTCATTATTTTAAGCTTTCTCAATTTAACTTTAGGCTTATGGGCTTATGGGGCGTGCAGCCTAAGGCGAGGTAATTATTACAGAGGGAAAGCCCGGCCTTTGAATCCTGCATAGCATAAGACAGCCGAGCCCCTCCGCTAGGAAGGAGCATCATACACCTCTTTCAGAGGCACAGCCTCGTTACCGCTGCTTTACCTCGCATGCATCAATTCAAATAAAACACAAATTCTCTAACGGCAGTCAAGCAGAGTTATGGCAAAAGGACAGTACCAGCACACAATAAGCTTTCGTTGTATCTACCTAGCGGATAGCTCGCTTCAATCTTTGGCGCAGGAGACAGTGCAGTGTACAGTAGCTAGCTAACGTTGGCCAAAATGCAGGACACAGATTCCACAATCTACGGATGCAGATCTGCCTTGACACATAAGCTACTTTTGATGCGTTGGGCGCCGCGAGAAGCTCCAGATAGCCAATTATCATACGCTACTCACTTCAAAGACTATTTAGAATACGCAGACCAAGGTCGACATTTCATTTTCGATTTGAATAACGGTAGTCCTAACAGATTTTGACAGAGTTGAGCGTGACTAGGTCTTAGATACGGGTTTGTGGATTTGATTTTTTTTTCGCATTATTATATATAACAGAATGAACAAGGACACAGCTAAACTAACTACCCACTTCAACACATAACATGTACCCAGCACTAATCTGGCAGAACACATCTGTCATGTCTAAATCTAGCAAGATGATAAGCCTATTCAAGTGGGCTATTTGAAGTGCATTGACAGAACACAAATTTACGCCATTAAAAAAACATAGATATTGAATATATTTAATTCAATGCCAACAGCCATTCAACGGTTAAGATTACACAACGGAAATACCCATTACAATAACAGATACGATTAATCATCTTATCATGACCACCATATTTAGGTTACAAGCTCTATCACACGTATACGTTGATTTTTTTGTCACAGATGCACTGAACCGGGAATCATAATGGGCCTTGTGTGGTGTCATTGTTATACACAGGCTGCCAAACGTTAGTTGTCCCTAGTAACAGAATGACAGGTAACATTGAGCTGTCCATCTCGCTACCTCTCCCCAGTCACACACACCGACAGACAAACATTCAACCACGACAATTATGTGAGTACCTTGGTTCAGGAAGGATGATTTTCTTACTCGCCCTGGCAGCTGGAGTAGATTTACTCTTCTCCATCGCCATCAAATAACTGACATCGGCGAGAACTGCTTCGAGGTCCGCCATCTTCAACTCTTGATCGACCGAATCGATACAACACCAGCCGTGGGAATGTCCGGAGAGATACAGAAACCAATGTCCAGTGAAACACGGCACAGGCTAAATCCAATTCCCACGGGACAAAAGGGATCCAGGAGGGGGAGAGGAGATGCGGGAGTCAGGATCTGAAGATCAGTTTCCCCTCTGGCTGAGGTTGTCGTTTTTCTTCGTCTAGGTCCAATACTTAGAATATCTCAAAAACAGACATTTTTACTGAAAATAAATATACATATATAATATAGGTTGGAGGGGATTTTAAAAAATTGGCTACCGTTTAAAAGTGGGTTGTGTTTTGTTTTTTCAAAGGGGAAACTATTTCGCAGATAGTCGTAGTTGATACACTACACCGTTTAAAAACGTGTAACAGGTAGTCTAGCTACGTTAGATATTTAACTAAATCGAACTAGTTAGCCATCGGATGCATATCAATTGTTAAAATATTTACCTTCATTGACCCCCTAGCCACTGGTCTTCACTGACTGAGATTACCCGTCTCTTGGTTGCAGCTTGGTTGATTAACTAGTTAAATAGCAAGCTAACTGTCAAAACCACTGGCAGTTTACTGCGGTATGACAGCGGCAATTCGTAAGCTACTACTAGCAATCTGCGTGGCCACTTCAATAAAGATTCAGACAGGGAATTTATGTACAGCCAAGAGGGACCAGGCTTGGTTAAACAAAATCCAGTCTGTTAAACGCTATGTCATTAGCTAATACCTCAGTCGGGCCAAAAGACCAATTCCACTCAGTACGAGTAAAAGAAAAGTCACGTTAAAATATAATTATTGTTGCTGTTAGGCTAGCTGCAAATCAAATCCATTGTGAAGTCGAACAATTCGTCGGTTAGTGCAGCTTCAATCTTAAAATAACAGTCAACAATTAAAATCTAAAACTAGCTAACTCAGCGGGATTAAAATTTTTTTTTAAATTCCAATTCATCCCACAATGTTATTTTTCGTTGCTTCCGTTGTTTGCTTCCTGTATCGCCGATCTCTTATGATGCACTGAAAGGAGGCATCGATTGCTATCATTAGCAGACTAGCTAGCCACTGATAGCTCTAGGGATTATCCAACTGAAGTACATTTATCTTTAATCGCATGTAGCTAATCTGCCAGCTAAAAATAATACATCGACAAAAACGTAGTGTGTAGAGTTGACAGCGCTAAACTACGGCAGAGAAATACAAGCGCTTCTCCATTTTCATGGTTGACAAGGAAAGGGGGTTTGTTATACTGACCGTCCCCAGACTAGCTCGCTAGCACTATCGCTAGCTACCACTACCTAATACGACAACCAGCTGGCTAATCAAGTTCAAAATGAAAGCAACCCATTAACTGGCCAGCGTTTCTCCATTAATCAGATTATCCCCATCTCACTACTGACTGGAGATATGATAACAACCTAGCTAGATACTGAAAGCTAGCCAAGTTCCGTCTATTTTCTCTTGTCTTGCGGTTTTTTTTTTTTTTTTTTGGTAGCTATCGTTTTTTTCACATATGGTGGTAGAGGGGGAGGGGACGACTGAAAAGGGAAATTAGCAAACTGGCTAGCTAACCAACTAGCTGCCGAGTGGTAGCTGCAATGACGATACTCAGCGACCACCCTCCCGTACGACTTTTCTCGCTTTCTTCTGCTTATTATTTTGAAACACCAGAAGATGGAAATTACCATAAAAGTATAAGTTTGCCAGCTAACGTTAGCTCTTGCGAAACTTCATTTTTCCTGCTCTATCCGTGCAAACAACACTGGAAACTAGCTATAGGGTCCAGCCAGTGAGCAAATGTAACGTCAGCTAGCTAGCTATAAAAAATCAAGAGTCTGTCCCCTTAAATGCGCAGCAATCATTGTACCCGCCTTCAATGTCTTTCCCAAATGCAACCCCCCCAAAATCGGCAATGTTGCTTTTCCTCCTTAAGACAATTTCCTCTTGTCCTAAGCATCCGCATTCGGGGCGCCGCTCTTTCATAGGAGTCACAACTGGTGTTTTATCGCCGACAACATCGGCTGGTTTCTTCGTTTTTTCACTCTCTCTCCTTACTCATATCTTCTGTGTATCCTATTAATCGAAGATTATTTGCTCCTCCGTCCTCTTTATCCGTGTAAAAGTGCTGGCCGGTCCCCACCGCGTTAGCGTGTCCTGTGTGTATCGCTGCTGAGAGGCAGTGTATTCTCGCAGGCAAACTGTGAGAGTCCCACTTCCTCCCATGCGTATGGGCTTTCTGTAAAACACGAACTGGATTTCTAAAAACGGGGGTGCACAAGCGGACAAAAAACAGAGGAACATTCACGTTCGGAAAGAGGGCGCCGTGTTCATTCTAACATGCTCACACCTACATAGTCAGACGGTCACACGATTAGCACAGGACAGTATAACGCACAGATTTAGAAACAATAAATATATTCATTACAACCATATTGCAGACAAGCCAAAAATTTCCCAACGTCTTAATTCCTATCCCTAAATAGCATCTGAAGCGACCTCCGTATGGCACTGCACGATACATTCAAATGTGATGTTAGTAAAATATGTCAAATATTTCTACCAATTTCCACGTTCTCACGCTCAGTATTATGCTAAAGTAACCATAATGCACTCAAACTAAGAAATAAAATACTGTCTTGTTTAGTCATTGCAGCTTGTGTGGCATGCCTTGCCATTTGTAAAACTGATACCTTGCAATATGTGTCCTTACTCAAAACTAGGGCTACTTTGTTTGACAAATTGAGTGAGTGCTTAAATGTTTAATGTTCACATGTATACATTAGACATAAAAATACATTTAGACGCTTCTTGGCCTTCATGTAGCCTCCACAGACTTAAAGTAAAACATTTTAGTCTACTTCTTAAGACCATCTCTGGCATGGTATAAATAGTCGGTAGTACCTTATGGGTATGGCAAATGGCTTCTAAATTAAACTAACTGCTAAATGCACCAGATTTGTCAGTATTTACATTTTACACAATATTACAATTATTGCTAAAAAAAAAAAAAAACCTTTTTTAAGTCTGCAATTCTAAACATGCAATGTCAATTCCAGCTTTTATAATAATGTAATCATTTGAACCGCATATTTTGCGCACCTGCCAATCATACACAATCATGCTCGTCTGTGGCTAAACAGCTGGATAATATTCCCCAGCGGTTTTGCGTTTTGCCTATAGATTGTAGAGAGGGATTGTGAAATGTTTCATTCAGAAGCGCTCAATACACTGAGAGGATGAGTCTTTCGAAATGACACATTGGACCCGACAAGCCAATCCTAGCACTGCTACATCGCTGATAAGTAAAATGGCAGAAGCTCTTCATTGAGCGCAACTGAATATTCTTTTCCTTTACAATATCTCTACCACTGTGAGGGTACCATCCTTTACCTCTCTCACTTATTTTATTTTTTCCACGTAAATAATTCAGATTTCTTTCCGCGTACTAGGTGGCATGTTAATTTATCTCGCGGTATTTTTCTGTCTCGAGGTTATTTCAGGCTGTGTACACAGGCGCTCAGCTCCTTCCAGTGGCAGTAAAGGGTAAATACGGGTATTGCTGATAGGTAACGCCAGCTCCGGTTGTCGAGGTCTTCGCGCCTTGAACACACGAACCGCTTTCATTATGGTTTCCAAACAGGTGCGAGGTATGACGCACCTGACTGAGTAGTACAAAACCAGATTCGAGAGCCAACATGGCTTCCCAATCTCACTCAGTTTCTTCTTCCTCTGTGGTCCTTTGTGACTGAACTGTCAGCAATGATTGAAATGAATAATAACGGAAACATGCTCGTTTTCTTACGCAACGATGCACACGCAGAGATTGGTTATCGAAAATATCAAAATATAATGCGTAAACATACAGACGCATTTTAAATTATTTTATAGGCTATCTACTGGTAGTTCATGCATAAATATATTTACATACACATTCATTTGAATATACTTATTATAAGGATAATTTCAAATGATTACACATTGACTGTCTTCAATTAAAAATTAATTGTAGGTTAGTTTTAATTCGAACGCATGTTTGATCGAGTAACCGATTTGTGTCCAGTTTAATATTCAAAACAAATAACATGCATTCATAGCCATAAGGTGTTTTAGACAAAGTATTCCTCATTATATGGTTAGTCACTGTTTTACCGTTCATCATTTTTGCCCTGTGAATTTCATCGTTCACAAGAGATCGTGTCTGAAACTCAGATTGTAAAAAAAACTTGTCAATTAATAATCTGCCCAGTCTTCTTGATTAGGCTATGTTTTGGAAGAGAGCATGGGGTTTTACGTTTTAAAAGAGAACAATCGCTCTTGGAACCACAGCATTGCAGTTTTCACAGAACCTGACTTACAAATTAAAGTCGTTATTGCTAATCAAAATAACCTCATAAATTTTCAAGCACAAACACAGTTTAACCAGTTATTTAACGTAATTATTGGAAATCCTCCCTGTATAGCTTCAGATACTTCTGTAAACACATAACTTGTCTCCTGACGTCATGTGACTCGTCAGTGGCCATATACTGCAAGTTTGTGGAGACCAGGCCCGAGTTAAATATGAATTTGATACATTTGAACTCTTTAGATGTTTTAAAAATGGAATACATTCTTGCAGATTCCTGAGAATTTTCAACAGAACATGTTACCAAGCAACAAGTGTACATTCATAAAAAAAATATTGGTGAAAATAATGGGTTTTTTTTTTAATTGCCAGTAACTGTAGGATTTTCTGGTGTTTAAACATTAAAGTATTTCAATTGACATATGTGACTCATTCTGGACAATTTCACACAAATGTCAAGTGACAATTACAGAGACACAATTTTACAGGCAGATTTGTCAAAACTGTAGAAAACACACTATGTGTCTTTATCAGTCTGTTACAGAGAAGTGTAACCCAAGCAGTCACCATGGATCAGCTCATGTTTTTCCTGTCATTACTCTGTTTCATACAGATTCTGTGCCATGCTGGTCGAGCCTGGCCTCCATTTATCACAATGTTTTCCTTTCATTCTTGCTGGTTATGTGTTTTTTTAGCTTTGCTTGTTAGCTTCTTTTCTGTGGCCATTTGTTTCTTGGCCATATGCACATCTCAAAGCATTTCAATGTTGGCAGACACACCCATTCGGGAGTTAGGATATGGACAGAGCCACAGCAGGAGGTCGGTGAGGTTTAAGAAAGACACTTTATTCTGCACTGGATAGCAGTGGGGATAGGGCAAGGCTAAGACTGCTTTTCGGGGGAAGTTGGGGGTAAGCAGAGGCAGGGGTTACTGCTGAATGCGGCGGATGGACTGAATCTGGGGGGTCTGTGAGTGAGAGCCGAACTCTTTGAAATGTTTGTACTCTCCGCAGTGGCGGTCACACTCCATGATGTACTGGTAGCCACGGTAGCCTGGGTACTGGTAGCACACAAACCTACCAGGGGGAGAGAGAGAGAGAGAGGGAGAGAGAAGGGGATTCAAAAGTCATGGTGTTAAGTAGCCCCCAAAAATGTTTTTTTTTTTCAGTAAAACAAGGGAGAGGGTAAGAGGGATGGAGAGAGACAGAGATAGAGCAATTGAGAGAGTGAGTAAGACAGTGAGACAGAGATATGGTGATAGAGAGAAACACAGAGATAAAGAGAGACAGAGATAGAGCACAGAAGAGAGACAGAAAGGGAGGTCAAATAAGTCAAATTTTAAAAGAACAAATCCAGGAATATCCAACACTGTCTATTTTTAAGACAATAAAGTTTGAACATAGATGCTAAGAGAGCAGTAAGGGAAATCATGAGGTGGAGGACTGGACACTTACGCTCCAGACTGGACCCGCAGGGAGCCCACTTCATTGTTGCACCATCCCATGGCCTGCAGGGAGGGGTAGTCGTCACTGAGCTCCCCCTTACGTCCCAGGAAGTTCTCCCGCTCGTAGATGGTCATCCGGCACTCCCTGTGGTTCTGTGGGTGCATGCGTCACGGGGGGGTCATTTTAACAACATCCTAAAATGTTAGATCCCGCAGACTGTACGTTCTTCAGTGCCATAAATCTATTAACAACGTTTCAAGCCTAGGGCTTCTTCGTTAGACTAAGCTCAGAACATCACATACTTTTTGATGTTAATAAATATTTGGCACTGGGGAGAATTCACAAGTGCGTGGGCTCTACCTTTTTATTCACTCCACTGTTCTGTTCGGCATCTGTCTGAGTTTTTGGATGTGTGCGTATTTTCTGTTCTCTATTGTCATTTTTACAACACCAATGCTTGGATCCTCGGAACGCAGCAGTTCCATTGCAGTGCGCACTGTCCCTTGCTCAGGTGCTCAGCAGTGTTCAGGATGCTAGCTTTAGGAGTCAGTAATGTTCATGCTGCTCAGTGCCCTAAAGGGATCCTGAAGGGATTGTCACAGAATAAGGCTGCTTTCACTCCCCAGGGAAAAGCACTGCCTGATGTTATGTCACACATGCTGTCTGTACATGCAATGCGCAGTTAGAACATGAGTGACATGGCTTCAAAAGGTGCAATGTGCTACTGAAACTCGCAGCATGTTGTTATGATATGCAAATTAGGGGATTCTTGGAAATAAAACTGAGTCACTCACTAGATGTGACCTCTTAAGCACCCACAAAGGAAATATGCAGAGACCGGTGCCTGTGAGTGAGAGCAGGGGGAGAGCAGG
This sequence comes from Anguilla anguilla, assembly GCF_013347855.1. Taxonomy (NCBI): domain Eukaryota; kingdom Metazoa; phylum Chordata; class Actinopteri; order Anguilliformes; family Anguillidae; genus Anguilla; species Anguilla anguilla. Next base: position 13,811,440 of record NC_049214.1, on the reverse strand, counting down.
GCTGTGAGTGAGAGCAGGAGGTGAGCAGGCCTGTGAGTGAGAGCAGGAGGAGAGCAGGCCTGTGAGTGAGAGCAGGAGGAGAGCAGGCGTGTGAGTGAGAGCAGGGGGAGAGCAGGCCTGTGAGTGAGAGCAGGAGGTGAGCAGGCCTGTGAGTGAGAGCAGGCGGAGAGCAGGCCTGTGAGTGAGAGCAGGAGGAGAGCAGGCCTGTGAGTGAGAGCAGGAGGTGAGCCGGCCTGTGAGTGAGAGCAGGAGGCAGGGCAGGGCTGTGAGTGAGAGCAGGAGGTGAGCAGGGCTGTGAGTGAGAGCAGGAGGTGAGCAGGGCTGTGAGTGAGAGCAGGGGGAGAGCAGGCCTGTGAGTGAGAGCAGGAGCAGGGCAGGCCTGTGAGTGAGAGCAGGAGGAGAGCAGGGCTGTGAGTGAGAGCAGGAGCAGGGCAGGCCTGTGAGTGAGAGCAGGAGGAGAGCAGGGCTGTGAGTGAGAGCAGGAGGTGAGCAGGCCTGTGAGTGAGAGCAGGAGGTGAGCCGGCCTGTGAGTGAGAGCAGGAGGAGAGCAGGAGGATGAGGACAGAGGGGCAGCAGTGTGAGAATGTGTGATGGAGCAAACAGCAGAGAGAGATACAGCATTAGAAAGAGCAGATTGAACTCACAGCACAGGCAATGGGCCTGAAGGAGGTCATCCTCTCAATATGGTAGGAGTTACTGCCCCCGAAGGCATCACACTGAGGGTACTCTCCACGCTCTAGCACAAACTGCTGGCCCTGGTATGCAGAGTGCTCATAACCCACCCACCTGAGAGAAAGAGAGAGAGAGAGAGAATGAAGGAGGAAGCAGAGAGCAGTTGTCAGAGTGAGCATACATCCTGTCTCAGCAACGGCATAAAATGTGTTCATACGTCTGTGCTATTCTCTCTCTTCTGTCTCATGAATAACACGTCTCAACCCTGCTCACTCACTGGACAGGAGCAGAGTAGGCCATAGGAGTGCTCGCATGTTTAAAGCAGGCCTGGTTCTTTTATATTCCAAGCCGCACTCCATGGCTAAAGAGAGAAGTTGTGCCCTTATTGGCAGGCTGACACGAGCAGCTGCCCGTCTGCTGCGAGGCTGCTGGGGGGGCCATTACTGCTCCGTTACTGCTCGGGCCCTGTTTGCACTGAAACTGCTGCGTGTCTGATCTCAGAGTTTCTGCCAAGCTCTTCCGCAAGGCGCAGAAAAAAAAGCAATGCATGTATTTGGAAGTTACAAGCAGGGCAGCATCAATCAGGTTTTGAGTATTCATTAATTCACTGTAACAGAAACATTACTGGAGGTCTGGACTGCACATCAGAAATGAGAGGAGAGGCCGCGTTTCCTGCGGGAGCGGTGCGGTGCAGCGCGGGCGAGCGAAGCCGCTCGGAGGGTGACCCTCCGGAAGCGGGCGGGCGGGGGGGGGACACTCACGCTCCGCTCTCCACTCTCAGCGAGCGCACGGTCTCGAAGCCGAACTCCATGACGTTGCAGCACTCGGAGGTGAACTCGTGGCGCCGGCCCTGGAAGCACTCCTCGTCGTACACGATGATCTGCGGGGGGGTTCGGGAGAGAGGGGGGGGGGAAAACGGGGAAAAACGAAATGAGACAGGTGTGCTGGGCGACGAAGCGCTGCTAGATTGCGGGTTGAATTTGCGAAGCGAATGAGTGCAAAGGGCCATGTGCTGAGCATCGCCGATTTTTCGGCACCGCCGAGAATTCTATCGGGTTTCATTCCAATCCTATGAAGGTCTACACCTTCTGGTCCCCATACCTTCCAGTGACCGGAGAACTTGGTGCAGTGGTGAGTCATTTTATCTGTAAAGCAGAGACAGTGACACTCAGTGGGGGAATGACAGGACACAGAAGCTGTGATTTGGCTGCTCTAACAGCGTTTCACATTTGGATTTGTATCCACTACAGTCCTATTACCAACCTCTTATATTTGGTATTCAATCTTTCAGTCCTATAAAGCAGTGTCACAGATCAGCCTGCACACCTCTATGAAGGCAATTAAATGCAAATCAATGTAGCCCAAACTATTTTTGCTAATATCAGTTGAAATGTATGTTATATTTTACAATTCAGCAGAGTACATTAGCCAGTGTATCCCACAACACCTGTATCAAGTGGCAAAGAAAAATGATTACAATGTATGTACAACGTTATGAGCATTCAAAGTATATTTTAACATACAATTCATCTTACACAAACATAGTCCTTTAGATGTTTATTTTTGCATTTCAACACATTACCTTTCTGTACAGGAAGCATATCAAAGTCAAAATATTGAACCGCTGGCCTTGAATGGCAAAAGAGCACACTGTCCGAAATTTCAGAAGCACTGAGCACCATCCAGAAATACAAGCGCGCGGAAAAACAAAACCAGAGGACACGCATGAAAAGGTACCTGCCTAGTAACAGGGCAAAAAAAAAGAGAGGCACAACAGGTCAGCTACGAGAACGCAGAGTGCGAGTCCTCACTATTTGCCAGCATGTTATCTTCCAAAAGCATTCACAAGTGCACAAAAGCGCGAATGACTTCACCACATAAAGGCATCTGCAGTGATCTGAGAGCAAGAGCGCAGCGCTACGCGGACGCATGTGCACAAACACAAAAGGCCAGGCCTTAGAGCAGCACGCTAGGCATATTCACAGTGAATAGCAGCGTAAAACAAGCTATTTTAAAAGGCGGAGGCCTGGACCAGATAACAGAGCACGGAAGTTCTAACTGCTCTAAGGCACCCAGGCCACTTACTCACTTACTCTATCCTGTGAATGGTCTGCAAGTGTGTGTGTGAGGATGTGGGGATGGCTTACTGGGTGTCTGGGGACAGGGGGGTTAGGTGGGGGGGGGGGGGCGAACGGTACTCACCTCGCTGAGATGCCCCTGGGACCTCCTAACGTGAGAGTGAAAGCTGGCATGCGCTCGGGCCCTTATAAAGCCTCCCCTGGCAAAGGGCCCGGCTAAAAGGCCCAGCTCAGCAAGGGGGGCGGGGACCCTCATTGTACCACCAACAAAGACGGCTAATCTATAGACCCCCATAGAAGTGCAGACGCTACACTATCTCCATGCCTGCCGTGGCCGTAGGGTTCTACAGAGGGAGACAGCGGTCAGAAATTCATTGAAGGTGGAGAAAGAGGGAAGAGAGAGAAAAGGGAATAATGTGTATGGGAGTGTGTGTATGGGGAGGTGAGGGGGGGGTGAAGGAAATAAATATTACTGCATTAATATTGCTGCATTAATATTTGTACGACTAGTATTGTTGTGGTTACTGTTACATACAGTGCATTTCCTGTTCTTAACTCGGCTTTGCCATTAATGTACCCTTACACAGTCATGCCAATAAAGCACAGTTTGAATTGGAGTTTGAGATGAGAGAGAGAGGGAGACAGAGAGTGTGAGAGAGAGAGAGAGAGAGAGAGCAGAAGAGAGAAGAGTGGAAAGCACATGGACGCACAAAACCCACAAATGCATCCCAGAAATTCTCCCTAGACTCAAAAGTATTTTTACTGTTCTTTCTCTTTGATTAGGCGTTTGCTGATGTATTAATAATAACTATAATACAATGAATGGCAATATAGTAATAATATATAATAATATAATAATCACTGCAGTCACATATTTCGATACTGTGAGGCTGTTAAAGTGATTTGGTGTTTCTGACCACATTAGGACATTGAATTTAAAGAGAATTGATCTCGAGCCTTTGAAATATTAAACTGTGTTTTTGTAAGATGCTTTTTTAGGCTAGAGTAATATGGATATATTGGAGAATATATATATTGCACAGGGCAGAGTAGGATCCAAGCAAAAACTGGAAATGGCATCAGTGATTGGGTAGCAGGATCAGCTACAGTAGCTCTGAACTAAACCCATTATTCTCTTTGGCCGTTGCTCAAACTTAGTACAAAGTGCCACACAAACAGCTCAATTACTACACACAAGGGATAAACATAAGTTTCCACATCTTGGCAGTTCACTACATTTAATGTATTATTAAAAGTATGGGTTATATTGTAAGCTCTCTTTTCTGTAATGTTTTACATGGGAAATAAACCAAATGAACTGAGTTTAACAGAACAGCCATGAGGAATGACAAGCAATCATAAATGCGGACCTGTGCACTGATATATTGTGTTCACTGTTTTTTTTCCCCCAGTTTTTTATGTGTCACAGATGGAGTTCCTAGGATTGAAGGAAAGTAGGGCATGACTCAGCCCGTGAGTGTCAAATGTTCTGAGCCCAGCATGTCTTATCCATATTAAATGGATTTGCTTCATTTTTTATTATTAAAGTTGTGCCTCAGAGCATCACAAGTTTCCGAAGAATATGACAAAATGACACTTAGAAGCCTTTCTGGTACTGCCCCCTCCTTTCACTTCCTGAAAGCTAAGTTCCCCTTTCTGTAAGTCATGACGCATTATTCATGGAACATTGGACTAGATTCACAAAAGTGTTTGTGTTGCTGTCAGGCTTTTTAATTTTTTATTTTAGAGTTTCGGGTCGAGTCATCTTACATATATGTTTGGTATCATTTCTTATCATCTCTCTGATACAATTGAATCTTGGTGTGATCTGTCCACAAGACCTTTTTCCTGAACTCTGCAGGCTTAATTTGGGACTTTTTTTTTGCAAACTGTGTCATCTCCATTCTGTACTTGCGGCTAACTAGTAGTTTGCATCTTGCAGTGTAGCCTCTGTAGTCCTAATCATGAAGTCTCCTGTGGACTGTAGACACTGACACATCCATGCCTGACTCCTGACGTGTGTTTTCTGTTGGACAGGTGTTTGGGGGCTTTTTTTTTGGGGGGGGGGGGGGGGGTAAGAATTTGAGTGTTGAGGTCTTGGCCTTCGCCTAGGCCTTTGTGGTTATGGAGCTCACCACTACTCTCTTTCTTCTTAATGTTGTCCAAACAGTTGGCTTTGGTAAGTCTGAAGTTTAGCCTATGTCTCTAACTGTTTATTCTTATTTCTCAGCCTCATATTGGCCTCCTTGACTTTCATTGGCACAACTCTGGTCCTCATGTTGACAAACAGCAATAACTGACTCCAAAGGCATCAAAAGCCTTGGATCAAGTCTGGATACTGAAAGCTCTCTTATACCTGCACCAAGGAATAAATTGAACATGCCTGACTAATGATAAACAGCTGTAAAGCCATTCGTCCCAAATATTATGGTGCCTTGAAATGTGGGGGAGGGGGACTATGTATAAAAAGTTCTGTAATTTCTGCAAGGTGAAATCAAAATGTATAAAAATATTCATTAATAAAAACTGAGAATCTGCATGTTAACCATGCAGGAATTGTTTGATTACAAATCAAACAAATCAAGAACAAATATGTATTTGAGCCAAACATTATGATGTTACTGTATATAAAATCACTGTATATAAAATCATATTAACAGACTTATATAAAGACTGTCAGCCTTCACAAAGTGTCTGTTTTCACACTGTACATGTCAATGAACCAATGCCTTGCTATAAACTGCGCCTTCTGCACAGTGAAATTGTTTTAAAGAGACAGTGGCCTGGAGTCAATCAACATCTGTCCATAATTTTGACTCACAGCTTAATGCAAGTGTTAGTTTATTCTTTTCATGGGCATAGTTTGGCAAATGAACTTTGGAAATTTGAATTCTGAATAGAATTTGAGGAGATCTATTTATTGGAACCTGGCCATTGTTCCAAGGATTACTTAAATCTGAAGCTTTCTCCCTTCATACTTTCACAGAATTTCTCATGAATATTCTAAGAACTCTCCAATAATCCCCTCAGCTGTCCTATGGTCCTGGAATCAGCTCCACTTTCTCCTAATATTGTAGAATTTCCAATAAATGTTAATTAATCTATTGGACGATACTGTGGGACTTTCTGTGAATTCCTCCTGCTTTTCTTTATTGAAATTTATTCCTTTGCACCAAGAGTGATGCATGTTTTATGAGCTGCAGCTGACATGAATACTCTCCTGGAAGATTTGATGAGGATCGCTTTGGATGGTTTGGCTAGACAATCCATGTGTGCAAAGGGCCAGACAAAATGTTACGCATGACAAACATCAGATGATGGCTCAGAAGGCAAATTTGGTCTTCATCTCCAGAAATATTTGTGCATTTCACTCCACCTAAAGCATGCTTGTGTTTGTGAACAGACAAAAAGCCACAGAAACCACAAGTATGCCCAAACACATGCAGTACAAGGTCTCAAAAATTATTTCAAAATACAATACCAGTTTCCTATCGCACACTGCAAAGACGTCTGTCTGAACAAGTGTTTAGTTTTGAGACTTATGCATTTTTTCTCTCAAATAGAAAATATTAGCTTGTTTTAAGTCACTGTTTGCTTGACAAATTAAATTTTCTTACTCTCTGGCAAATCTTGAAATGTGCCAAGCTGTCTCACCTCGTTGTCAATATTTTTGTCTTGTAAAAAAAAATAGAAATAAGACTAAATATAAGGCTAAAATACTTGTTGAGAACAATTAAGGTGGACTATATGCTGGCAAGTAAACCCTGAAATATTACTCTCTACCAGCAACAGTCCACAGCTTTCCTACATGCTTACTATCAGATAACAACACAAGCATATGTATCCATTCTGTTCCATGGAGAATCCCACAGCATAGAAACAACCAAAAGCTTTGGCTTGCATGCTCAGATAAAGGAAAGATAACCACATGTGTTTTATGAATGAATGCATTTATTCATTATTCATTCTCAAAGAGGTGAAAAAGGTTATCATCAGTGACAGCATGGGTCCTTTTTATTCCAAACTCTGCTGGGGTCCTTTTGTTTTATTCTGATCAACTGCCTGTCTCATGGCATCTAGCTCCACTATATTAACTCTGTACTGTGAATATCACACACTGCTCATGGTACATGAAAAAACCTCTTTTAAAAAATGGCCTTTCTCAGTTCTCCATAACATGGCTTTATATATTCATCCACAAAGATTTTGATGGATGCAATCAATATGAAATATTCAATATTGCTCCCACTCATTACGTTGGACTACCTTTTGTGGTTAGGCCATAGTGACACTATCTCAACCCTTTTTCTAATCTGAGAAAATATTCACAAAACACCACTTAGCCCTCATATTTAAGAAAATGAAATTAAATCTCAGCATACACAACTCATTGATTGTTCATTCACTGTCTTTATCTATGCAACAATTTGGTTGCTAGAATAGTCAAACATCCTCCCACTTCAATGACGCTAGAAATAGATTTAATTAAAAAAACAACAAAAATCTATTTCACTGAATTTTATTAAAAATACAATATTCTATAAAAAGACATCAATGGAAGACAATAATAGTTTAATTTCATTCTCCAAGAGAAAATAGATTTGTTGAGTCGTTGAAGGAATAAGCAGTATATAAGGAGCTGTCTTTTTTAAATAAAATGGAAAAAGTCATTGTCTTCTGTGGTTATGTATCTAATTTGACTGAGGTGATTTACCATTTCCCATCAATCAGGAGATATCCAGCTTTTCACCATCTATTGCCAGCTTTTTTCAAATCTTGGTTACATTATATGTCATTTTACGTCAGTGGATAACCTATTTTATGCAATCTTTCAGAGATATTCACTCAGACACCCTCATTTCACACTGAATTCTCACATTTCTCTTTTGTATTATTTGCCATTCCAGTTCGACTGCAAAGTTCACTGAACAGGCAGAATATTTTCTACATTATGAGAGCATTGTTCGGTTAAATAAAAAATAAAAAACTGAAGTAAATAAGGGTCAAGATAAGACAGCAAAAACAAAAACCTCTGTTAAACTTAGAGTGATGGCTAAGGACAGAGAGGTGGAGGAAGAGAGACAGAGAGAGGGAGATGGGGATTAGCGTGAGGTATGACCTCTGGCCTGTACATTCCTGTGGTCCATATACTGCCTATAGCTTAGAGCAGGGCCTCGCAGATCAAAAACTGCTGGGCTCGGGGTTTTCCATTGACAGCAAAGTGCTTACGGACATTGGGCGAGCTTTCTGGGCAAAGCAATGACCGGCGAGCTTAGGCGGGAGCCGACTCTGATGACACGGGTGATTCTTTTGTGTGCCGAGCCCCTCCACGCTCCCCTTGCCAGGGTATAAAAGCTTGGGCGCTAGGCAGAGGGGGCCAGCACGAGCCAGCCAACCCGCACGGCACTGCAAGCTGTACTCACCTCACGCAGGTAAGAATCCCCCCCCCACCACACCCCCCTCCACAGCCGCACCTGCAAACCCGCTTGAAAGAAGGAGCTAGCGGCCCCAGCACCCAGTGCAAAGCCGCCCGCGCCGCACTGAGCTGAGCCGCCCAATTTAACTAACGAAGCCAAAACTAACCCGGGCCAAAACACAACTTTACTGGGTGAGTCCCCATCGCAGGCTCCAGAGTGGGTGCCCACCACAGAGGAAGAGGGGGTTGCCTGGTCCTGCTGGGGAGCTGTCCAGGCTGTGCAGGCTGGAGGGATGCCTTGCCTGGGATATACAGCTATACAGCTTGGAGTGAGGGCCGGCTTTGGAACATGGGGATGGCCCTAGAGAGATTTTGTTTCAGTGGGGCAGTCAAGCCCCCCATACCCAACACGCCAGACCACCCGCTTTGGATTGTCTCTGTCGCCACCCAGTGGTCACCCATCACCCGCTCACCTCCTACACTTGCGCCTTTCCCTGGCTGCTCTTATTCATCTCTCTCTCTTTCTTTCTCACTCTCGCTTTCTCTCTCCCTCCTTGGCAGACTCTTCTGAACCTTCGCCATGTCTCAGACAGCCAAGTCCGCTGCCAGCCAGGGCACCGATGCCAAGGACAAGGGCACCCCCGCCCCTGCTGCCACCAGCAAGGCCACCAAGACCGGGGACCCCAGCATGGGTAACTTCAGAGTAAGTGTGCTGATTTAGTGAATGGGACCTCCAAACTGGAACCATAGCCAGCTGATACTATTTTACAGCAAATACAAGGTTCTAGCTGTAATCCCTAACACTCTGTGCACACATCCACTGCTGCTGGTACAGAATAACAATAGGAAGGTTGAGGGGAAGCAGTCCCAGGCAGACCACCATGCAGTGCTGAACCAGACTGTGCTCTGTGGACGGCAGTCTCCAGGAGAGTTAGAGAGAGGTGCAGAGCGCTCTCTCCAGCACTGGCTGGAATACAGATGAGAGGCCCAGGGAGAGTGAAGTAAGTACACAAGTTGGCACCTGAGTCTGGTGTCTGGCGTTGCCAGCAGCCCAGTCACAGCCAGACACAAATCACTTTGAGCCTCTGGCACATTTAATGCTGCAAGGCCAGGGGACTAACAATGTGAGGGGCTGAGCAGACAGCAGTGGATATTAGAACCGGAATTTTGTGCCAGCACTGAGTGGTAAACAACGTTGAAGACATCTCATTCTGTGCTTTTGTGACATCACAGGCCCCAGAGACACTACTGGCCATGTTAGAACACTTTGAAGAATAGGTTATTTTCAATGTTTTTTTTTTCTTCAAAATTCGAAGTCAGTCTTCTGCCATTGCTTTCAATGAACTGTAGTAACTGTGACATCAGCATTAGAATGTTCAGTCAAGAACATTCTGATCACATACCTGAAAAGGACAGCGAGTGCTTACTTCCTGATTTGGCAAGGTTCAGCCCCACATTTCCAATGAGCAGGTTCAGTTCCTTAGTGGTTGTTGGCAGTTGAAGCTGATTTTGTGAGATGAAGGGAAAATGTACCATTTCCTGGTCAGCCTGCTAACACAAGAGAGGTCCTTTCAATGTTAAGCTCAAAGACTTTATATTTACCAAGAGAACAAAACATTGCTAGAGCGTATAGCCACATGTAGTTTGGTATTAGTGATCAGCCAAGTGGTATATGTGTCACTGAGACAGAGTGGCGCTCAAACTCGTTTTCACATGATGTGAAGGACAGATGGCAGAGTACATGGATCAGAAATCATGCCAAATTCATTATGAAAGATGATAAGATTGTTAGGCAGAAATACAAAGACAGAAACTAGAAAAAAGCAATGCAGACAGTTCCCAGCGACAGAACCAAAGACTACCTGACAGAAAGGAACTGCTTTCTTCAGGCAAAGATGACACTGGGGCTGGTTGCTCGCTTATTAATGCCCTCTGCCCTCCCTCCTTCCAGATCATGCTGTTCGATCAGGAGAACTTTCAGGGCAGGATGGTGGAGATCCAGAACGAGTGCGTGAACATGTGCGACCGTGGCCTGGACAGAGTGCGCAGTCTGCGCGTAGAGTGCGGCCCGTAAGTCCCCCAAAAACAAATACACCCCGCTTTCCTGTCAGCAGTGTAGGGTGGTTCCGATCCCAGATACAACAGTTAACTGTGGGATTATACACTCCAAGAAATGCACTCTGTGAACTTATGAATGTGGATCACTATGGAAACAGCATAGAACTAGGCTGTGCATATATGTGGTGTAGTAAAAAGCTACACTTACATCCATTGACTGGCACTTAGCAACTATATATCTGGGTACTGATATAATGGACCTGAGATAGCGGTTCTTATTTGATGGATTCTCTGTTTTTCGTAGCCGAAGACTGAAAAAAGTATAAATTAATAAATGCATGCAGTTTAATCAGTGGGTCTGAGATGTTTGGCTTTACAAAGAAATGCTCTTATATCCCAGGCTGCGTGTGTCTGCTACCAGTGCTGGGAGTGTCTTGTGATAGGAGAGTGCCTCTGCTTGCAGCCCTCAATGCATGTTTGAAACAGAGAAATGATTTGAGCCAGGGCGGTCGACAGTTAAGGGCACAAACCAATTTCATCTTTGCAAGGCTCTCTCTTTTGCCCAGCTGTGCCTAACCGTGTCTGCTCTCCTCCCTTTCACCCAACCTCACCTCTACATCCCAATCACTCCTTTTTCTATCCCTCATCCTCCTTTCTGTGGCCACCTTTCTGCGGACCTCCCACTCCTCCATCCCCCTTCCCCTGATCTCTCTCTCTCCAGCTGGGTTGGCTTTGAGCAGACTAATTTCCGTGGCGAGATGTTCATCCTGGAGAAGGGAGAGTATCCTCGCTGGGACACCTGGTCCAACAGCTATCGCAGTGACTGCATCATGTCCTTCAGGCCTATCCGCATGGTGAGAAACTACACCCCCATGTGTTTGGGGACAATGCTAACAAACCAAACTTAGTGAGCCCTAAAAAAAAGCACACTAAAACTGTGGCATGTGCACTGAGAGTAAACAGCACACTGACCCTAAACTGAGCCACCACACTAAGACTTGAGGCACATGCACTGAGACTAAACCGCACTGGCACTGTCACCAAATTGAGTCCCCACACTCAGACAGAGGCACATACACTGACTTACAACACATGAATACTGACAGCAGACTGAACACCCACACTAAGACTGAGCCACCACACTTAGACCACGTACACACACTGCATACACCATTAGCAGTGGCTGGACATGTACCACCCAGGTCTATGTCCCATGACCTCCCATCTCACTCTCTCCCTCTCCTCTGGATCACCAGGACAGCCAGGAGCACAAGATCTGTCTCTTCGAGTTGTCTGACTTCAAGGGCAACAAGATGGAGATCCAGGAGGATGACGTGCCCACCCTCTGGGCACACGGCTTCTGCGACAGGGTGGGCAGCGTGAGGGTCACCGGAGGAGTGTGAGTACGCCGGGGGGCTGAGGACGAGCAGGGACACCGCCACGCACATCTGGTGTTTCCCGCTGGCGCCGAAAGGTCTTCAGGCTTACAATAACGAAACCTGACATCGGCCGCAGTGAGGAAGGACAGTGCACTGCATTCATTTCACAGATGCTCTTACCCAGAGAGACTTAGAAAAACACTTTCAAAATGGATGAAAGTCCTGCAATACCACAGCCAAAAAAGCAATACTCTTAAAGTTAACACTCTTAATAGTACCTGTGTAAGCAAAAGTGTTCCAGAACTGACTGGAATGTCAACCTGACTGACTGGAATGTCAGTGAATAAATAGGTCGCCTATCTCACCCTGATATCTCACTTACACTCTCAGGGTGAAATAGTGCCTATAAAGGTACACACACTTGTCACTGGGGTGCTACCCTATAGTTACGTAAAACTGTACCCCTAGCCAGCAATGCATAATTCATTTGTACCTTTTCTGTCTGTAAGAGGTACTTATTAATACCAAATTAGAGCATTATTGTCCTTTCAGGGTACATTTGGATGGATGTACCTCCATCATACCTTTACTTCTGGTAGTGTAGGAATAAAAGAAAAGTTGGTTTTCTGTATATGGGCAAACAGGACTGCAGAGCATGAAAAGTCTGTTCCAAAGGGGTGCTAACTAGAGAAAAAAAATTATAAAGGGAAAAACACATTGCGAGTGCATGTATAGGAGCACATATGGTTGGCATTCAAAATAGAGCTCTGACACACACCTCAGGCTAAAATATGCCTGGTTAATCAGCATGGCATAGATTGAGGGATTTAGCAGATGGAGAAAACAATTGAACTTCGTTAGGGCCTCCCTCTTAAGGAGGCTCTATGAACACAAGCTCAAATTCAATATACTTGAAATAAGCACTTGACAATTACCCTGGCTATGGTTTACAAATATTCCTGACTCTGTTACTTGTCCTTCTCGATATTTTGCAGGTGGGTTGGCTACCAGTACCCTGGCTACAGAGGCTACCAGTATCTGTTTGAGTGTGGCGACTACAGACACTACAACGAATTTTGTGCCATCCAGCCCCAGATTCAGTCCATGCGACGTGTGAGGGACATGCAGTTCCACCAGCGCGGGTGCTTTAACTTTACCACTGCCAGCAAGTGAGCTCCCCCTGCTGACAACCTCCAGCACTGCACCAAGCTCAGGGGCTGTTTTATCCCCTGCTCCCTCTCTCCCTACCCAACACATCCCCTCTGACTTCAACCTGAAAAAAGAGATATAAATATGACAGCATCGTAACGGACATCTACCTAACTTTTTATGATGCCATTAATAAACATGTTTTGGAGAACGGACCCTGTTGGCTGGCCTGTCTTCATTAGCCTCGATTTTCCTCTCTCTTCTCATGTGCTTCTCCCTCGTCATTGTGAACACACTGCTGCCCTAAAATCCCAACCCTCTCTCTGAAGGCTGGAAAGAAACCTCACAGAAGCAATTTCTTCACAATAAACCTGGGAAGGAAAAATGTCCTGTGTCCAGTGCCCTGGCCAGTCAGTGTGTGCAAATTAGACCAAGAGAAAATAAACAAACACCACAAAAAACACATCGAAACAAGCAGCTAAACTAAAATATACATTTTTATAAATGCTTCAAAATCATTCAGAGTATATCACAATTTTGCAGATTAATCATGCAATTCAAACAACTAAAGAAACAAATTGAACAAATCCTAAAATGTGTACGTTGCTCTGCTGAATGCTTAAGATCTTTGGTAGCCAAAATGTATTGCAGATTTTTACTTCTTGCACTTGCTGTCTTCCTTGGAACTATATGTCCCCATTCTTGAGAACTTCCTTGGAACTATAGTTCACCTTTCTTGAGAATTACTGCACTTGATCACTAGATCCTTGATCTTTAGGCTTATGTTTGCATTGTAAATTGCCATGGATAAGAACATCTTCTAAATGACAGTAAAGTCAACAAAGGAACATTTGTAAGTAAATACCTACACCTACCTAAGTAGGACACCTACAACATAAAATGAAGTGCTGTTAATCTTGGAAACCTCATAATTTATGTATCAGAAATCATTTTAAATATTATGCAATTGTTTTATTACTATTACAGTTTTCTCTGAAGGCAGGGGTATGGTAAATAGATTGGCTTTCAGCCCTGTCGTAGCATTGACTGACATGCTGCCCCTGTTGTATGATAAACCAGCAGTAGAATTTAGTTTGATGGCACAATGTAGAGACACAGGAAGTGTTAATGAGATATGTGTACTAGTATCAAGGTACATCGAAAGCAAATTCTATTCCTCCCTGCCAATTTTTATGAATGGTTCAGAAGATCCAGTTTCTGGTAATGTAGGGATAGGTATGTTAATTCATGACTGAGCAATAGATTGTGAGATAGTTTGTCAGTATATACTACTGCAATTGTGATGGGACTACAATGGGACAGGGTGGAAGGCTATATGTTGCTTTTAAGACTATTAGGATGAACATAGTCTTATGTCAGGTGGGGTTTGAGGGAAATTAAGTAGCAGACATGTTGGCAAAGGGGTCACTAAAGAAGGAAATGACTGATATAAAGGTCTCATTAGTTAGAGTGAGGTGTTAAAGAAGGAATTGATTGATATTAAGGTTGTGTTAGGTAGAGGAGAGGCAAAAAACAGTGATCATGACAGCTGTCATGGCAGAGTGACAGGAACAATGGAACAAGGACAAAGATGGAAGATGGCTATCCCGATCAAGGCCACCATCAGGGGGGAGAACCGAGTATGTTGGCCTGGGCCATGGAAGGACAGGGTAGGGTGGCAGTCTTTGGTCTTTGAAATTGTGGTAAATACTATTGTTTTGGGCCCAGGAATTATATAATAATATAATTTTGTCCCGAGTCCAGGAATTTCACCTGGCAGCCCTGATATCTTCTACAGAACTCTGTCAGAGCACATAAAGTTAGGGGTAGAAATAGGAAAGCGGAGGCATTCATGGCCAGGTTAAAGATGAGACACACCAAATTGAGGAGCTGGTGGGGAGACACGTGGATGGGTTGTGTGAAATGTGTATGGTACTGGAGAGTGTTGAGCATGTAATAGTGGTGTGTGGTAAATTTATTCATTAAAGAGCAATGCTATTTAATAGGATAATGGAGAGCGGTAGAAGGGTTGGTGATATTAGTGATATCTTTGGTGGGGAGGAAGGTTCAAGCAGAGTTTGCTGAAATGGGCCTGGGGATCTGTCTCCATGCCTAATCTGTATCAGACTCCAGCCCATTAGGTGACAGTAATGCGTCTTTCATGCAGGTTAAAACAAAATAAACACCATCGAAGAAGAAGAGCTACCAGAAATGCGTCGCCCTGCCATTGACAAGCTGTCCAATCAACGCTCTCGTCTGTGCAAATACCGTTATCCAATGAAACTGCTTTGCAGAGGCTTAGAACAATGAAGTTCAGTGGCTTAGAACTGTCGTCGACGGCTAAGGGGCGTGCTTATGGCGGAAGTAAGTTGGGGGAAAAAATCACGTACCAGATTCTTATGATGCTAACATAACAGAAACGCTGTACCGGAGCACCAAGATGGCAGCTCTTTTCAGTCTTCGAAAAGGTCAGTAGCTAATTTATTGTGATGTATAGCAGGTAGCAACACATTTTATTCGACAGGGGTTCAGATTTAATTTGGATAAAAACACGCCGGTGACCATACCTGTGCACAAATTTGTGTCTTGGTGTTAGCTTGACTATTGCGATGGGGTCAATTCAGGATGGCTTTGCTGGCAAACCTTACTTAACTGACGTTCGCTAGGCAACATGCTTATTTAGCCTAGCACGTTAACCTAGAAGCAATAAAAACAATGATTGTGTTACTTCAGGTGGGGATTTGGATTGCATATTTAGCTAGTTTGTGAGCAGTATTTTCATTCTTATGTTTGCGTTAATGATGAGCCGACTTGCATGCAAATATGCGTAGTAACTACCTGCAGAGCAAGTAGTAAAATATGAATGGACATTAGAAAGATTGCTAACAACGAGACCAACGTATTAATTTAACTTCACAACATGAAGTAGTGCGAACTGGGACAAAGGTCAGCACACTGACGTCAATTCACCTTTCACCTAGTTAGGATCAAATCGGTCACAGAGTTAGAATTGTATGTTATATGACTTGAAGTTACCAGTTTGAGCTTATTCTCTGTCTGTTTTAATTAAACACACAAACAACTATAATGTAATCTACACTAATTTCCTCAGGTTCATTTTGTGTGGTTTCTTTTTGGTGACACCTTGTGGTTGAAGAGTTGAGAGTGTGATTGAGTGGAGAGATCCACCTGTGGGGAATGACATCTGGTCATGACTCCTCAGAAGCATCCAATTGCACCAAGTCTGGCTCTGACAGACAGTAGCGCGTCTAATGCTACAGGAGGCACCGCCCTCCTGTAAGAGCATATAGGACGCTACAGCGCTGCTACTCATCAGTGACTATATTCGCTTCTCGTGCGTGGCAAGCAGGGCAGTCTTGGTGGATCTCTCCACTCCACATCCAGTTGTGAAAGTGTCAGGGCATGGACTAGGAGCTATGTAGCACAGGTGAGAAAGAATCTGCTTGCCCGAGTCACTGCCCACTATATGGCGAGAGACAGAGTTGGTTATCTAGGGTTACTCCTTGGCTTCTTGCAGTAGGAGAGCACAGAGTGAACTCTCATGTAGCGTCTCAGTTAAATGAGGTCTAGCGGTGCTGAGGCCTTGGAGGGTGTGTGCAGAACGATGGTCCGCCATACAGCATGAGGTGTCCTTAAGGCAAGCTGGTCTGTGAAGTGAGACCTGAGTGTCAGATGGAGGGAAAGAGAGGAAAAGATGAGGGTCATCAGCCTAGAAATCATACCAGAAATCATGGGAGGAAATGACAGACCCAGCCAGCATATACTGGCTTTTTGAGTTAGGTTCACGTAATTACGCCAGAGATCTTAAACCTTTATAGGCTAGTCCTTGCAGTTTTTGCGGAAGGTGTTGCTCTTCTCTCTCTTTCTCTCCCTCCCTCATCCTCTCCAGTCCTCTCCTCTCTCTTTCTATTGCCTGTTTTCTTCCATTTTTTCCTCTCTCTCCTCTACCTTTTTGTATATCACATTATGTCATTGAGTTTGGAATGTGGTAGTTAGTATATGTCATTATTGATATTTGTTTGCAGTGCATGTAATACTGCACAGGGTGTTTATTGTTGGCATATTGTTGCAAGTGGTCACATATCTGGCTGGTAGTGGGGTTGGAGGTGTTCTAGAATTATTGCTAACTAGCCTATTTCTCTCTCACTCTCACTCTCTCACAGTGCTGGGTGTGGCAGTGGGGCGTGGGGTGCGCGGTGTCTCTCAGCTGGCCGAGCTGCCGGAGATGCACCAGATGCTCAGGCAGACGTGCAGGGACTTTGCAGACAGAGAGCTGGCCCCCATCGCCAGCAGGCTGGACCGAGAGCACACCTTCCCCGCCAAGCAGGTACACGTGAGGATATGTAGAGAGTGAGTGTGAGGATGCAGTGTGAGGATGTGTGGGGATATCACACTAGTGCAGTGTGAGGATGTGTGGGGATATCACACTGGCGCAGTGTGAGGATGTGTGGGGATATCACACTGGCGCAGTGTGAGGATGTGTGGGGATATCACACTGGCGTAGTGTCAGAATATGTGGGGATATCACACTGGTGCAGTGTGAGGATGTGTGGGGTCTCTTCCCTCAGGTACTGGAGCTGGGGGCGCTGGGCGTCATGGCGGTGGAGGTGCCGGAGCACTTGGGCGGGGCCGGCCTGGACTACCTGGCCTACAGCCTGGCTGTGGAGGAGCTGAGCAGGGGCTGTGCGTCCACGGGGGTCATCGTCAGCGTCAACAACGTCAGTCAGTCTGTCTGTCTGTCTCTGTGTGTCTGTCTGAGTTTTAGGTCAATGGCATTTTAGTTCATGTAATTTCTATGCCTCATTAATCATTCATTTCAGTTAATTTCAATTGAATTAATGTCTTTATGCTTATGTGCATTTTTCTGTGTGAGTGTGTGTGCGAGCGAGCATACGTGTGTGTATGTGCATCCGCTTGCCTATATCTTCATGCGTGTACTTGTGTTGCACTGGGCATTTATGTAAATATTATACGATGTGCTTTCTTTTGTTTCTGTGGCATTCAGCTTCGTCCTAGTTGATCCATATATTTTCCTGTTTAATCTTTGAATGTTTGTCTCGTGTCCATGTTCGTATGTCGTGCATAGTGCATGTGTATCTGTCATGTGACACTGGTACTGAACTTCAGACGTCCTGCTCATGGTTGCGCTCCCCTGTGCTTGTGTTACCCACACATTCCCCCTCTCTTTGACCCCCCAGTCCCTCTACCTGGGCCCCGTGCTTAAGTTTGGTACTGAAGAACAGAAGGAGAAGTGGATCACTCCTTTTACTACGGGGGAGAAAGTGGGCTGCTTTGCTTTGAGTGAGCCAGGTAAGGACTACTAAGGACCACCAGTGCACCAGTACAGCGACGGGGCACTGCGCTGCGGGGATGTGGCATTTCTACGATAAAATCTGAAACCCAGTGCTTCATTGGCACAGGTTGATGCCATGGGTCCTTGTCGCCCCTCCCTTCCTTCTCGTTACCCAGGCAACGGCAGCGACGCGGGCGCCGCGTCCACGACAGCGAGACAGGAAGGGGAGGAGTGGGTTCTGAACGGCACCAAGGCCTGGATCACCAACTGCTGGGACGCCTCGGCCGCCGTCGTCTTTGCCACCACAGACAAGAGCCTGAAACACAAGGTGGGCCCCGCTCTTCACCAGCAGGGGGCAGCACTGAGCCAAGAGCACCAAATCATTAGGCAAGCCTGAACCAAAATGTTTGGATGAGGAAATCTGCAGATATCTTCTGAGGATGGTCTTTTTACTGGAAAGTTTTGAACGGATTAAATTTTATTGGTTTTTATTGTTTGTCATTGGATGTTTTTACCTTGAGACTGAGGACCACACTGGAAAGCATTGCTAATGCTTTGATGTGCCATCCTCTGTGCGGGACTTGCATCCGATGGTGCATGTATTCTCTTATCCACGAAACAAAATGAAATCAAGTCGGGTGCCTCACCAGCAGCCTAGCAGAGCCATGCTCCTGCCTCTACTAACCAACAGAACATCTGGGGAGCGTTGCAAAATGAAGCAGACTGTTCAGAGCAAACATTCAGTTCAGTAAGCGTGACATTTGCAGCATAAAACGAGAATAAAGCCAGTCTGTGCGATGGGCAGTAAAATGAGATTAGATGCGGTTAAGAAAAAAGATTAGATGGGGGGCGGGGGCAGAGGGAAGGGCGAATTTGTCTTTGAAAGTAATCCTCTGAATTGGAGCCGCGGCTAGGTGGCTGGGTGAAGAGAGAATGCTTCACTGATTATTTGACCTTAGGACCATGACAGTGTCCCACGGTGGCGTGATGTACGCTCATTTGAATTCTGTCCAGTTTGGATCTGAATATGATGGATCCCCATTGGTCCGAAAGCTGTTTGCACACTGTGTCACAAGACCCACAGTCACTGGGCTCCACTTTTGATACTGGTGCCCTATTGTGGACAGATCCAAAGGCCACAGAAAAATAAGCAACAAAACAATCAGGATTTGTTGCTTAATTGGTGTCATTTCCTATTATAGCAGCCTTGGATGACCATAAACTGCATGTGTGCGTGCAAAGGAAAAGGACAGAAAAGGGAGGAGGATAAGTCTGATGTTCCTACGGAGGAAGCTCTGATATGAATGTAAAATCCAGACGTGATGGATTGAGTCTGTCTCTCTGCCTCCCTCCTGCCGGTGCCAGGGTATCAGCGCGTTCCTGGTGCCCATGCCCCACCCCGGGGTGTCTCTGGGCAAGAAGGAGGACAAGCTGGGCATCCGCGCCTCCTCCACCGCCAACCTGATCATGGAGGACTGCCGTGTGCCGCTGGGCAACCTGCTGGGCCAGCGCGGCATGGGCTTCAAGATCGCCATGGTAGCGCAAACGCCTGAACAGCACGCACCTGAACACTCACACCTGAGCGTGCGCCAGAACGCACAGCTGAGCATATACCTGAGCACGCACCTTAGTATACCCCTGAACACACACCTGAGCATACACCAGAACACTCACCTGAGCATGCACCTGAACACACAAGTGAGCATACACCTGAACCACACACACTTGTGCATACGCCTCACCAACACGCATCTGAACAACACAACAGAAGAAATACGATACGCCTGAACAACATGCGCATGTGCACACAAGGGAACTCTCGTCTGAACGCCACGCGCCTGAACACGCCCTCGCATTAACCCGTGCCGTTCGCGCAGGCTGTGAGTGTCATCTGGCACGCAGGCTGTGAGTGTTATCTGGCACGCAGGCTGTGAGTGTTATCTGGCACGCAGGCTGTGAGTGTTCCCTGGCGCGCAGGCTGTGAGTGTTCCCTGGCGCGCAGGCTGTGAGTGTTCCCTGGCGCGCAGGCTGTGAGTGTTCCCTGGCGCGCAGGCTGTGAGTGTTCTCTGGCGCGCAGGCTGTGTGTGTTACCTGGCTGCTCTCGCCCTCAGCAAACTCTGGACAGCGGGCGCATCGGGATCGCCTCGCAGGCGCTGGGCATCGCGCAGGCAGCGCTGGACTGCGCCGCCGACTACGCCCACAAGAGGACCGCCTTCGGAGCGCCCATAGCCAAGATGCAGGCCATTCAGGTACGGCGCCGCTGTGACATCGTCCGCCATGGCCAATAGGAAAGACTCAGACCGAACGGGTTGAAATGTGTCAGGCCGAGCTGCTGGGTGGCTCAATCAGTTAAGGCACTGCGCTGTGGTGCTTGGTTGACCCCCACGGTCTGGGATCGTATTCCAAGTGCCGATTGCGTTGCCCATGGGAGTTCAGTCGGTTAGCACTCTGCGTCACTCTCTAGCGACCCCCGCTGGTCACTTGAGGACCTGTGGGCTGCATGCAAAGCCATGTATTAGAGGTCTTCCTCCAGTGCAGCTTAGCTGTTGCGGTGTGAAAAGAAGCGGTCTGGCGACACCATGTGTTTGCAGAGGAGAACTGCAGATGTCCGCACTTTTTGAGTCTGCAGCGGGGTTTGTGCCTGACCTCTGCTGCGTAGACAGTTGGGCATTCCAAATCAGGCTGGGAAATGGATATGTCCGGCCCCACGTTGGGCCAATATTATTTACGGAATTAAAAAATAAATAAAAGTTTTGCCTTACTCTGTAGAGATGTGGTGTTGTGTGTGAAGTGGCCTGTACAGAGTGTGGGCTTGTTGTGTGTGAATATAAGGTGTGTGTGAGATGACGTTTCTCTCTCTCCCAGTTTAAACTGGCAGACATGGCTGTGGCACTGGAGAGCGCCCGTCTGCTCACGTGGAAATCCGCTCTGCTACGAGACGCTAAGAAACCCTTCTCTAAGGCAAGTCCAGCGCTGCACTGCGCAGCACACGCACACACACACAGACACACAGACGCTTAAACACAGACACACGCACACACACACACACACACACAAGCACATGCACACAGACGATTAAACACAGACGCACACACACAGACTCTCATTAACTCAAACCCTCACCGTGCTCTACTTCCTGTCTAACAGGAAGCTGCCATGGCCAAGCTGGCTGCATCAGAGGCTGCTACATTTATCTCTCACCAGGTGAGTGCCTCCGTGTGTGCAGTAGTGCATGCACACGGCCAGTGTTGGGCTCACTACTGCCTTTACTAGACAGTTTATGCATGTTTACCTGAAGCTTCTGATCCAGTAACTGCTCCTGAAGGACTGCTAGTCCTGCTGGTCAGGAAGTGGACACCAGGCCCAAAGTGAGAAATGATGCTGAAAGACTTCACACGCTTTGCTTGTACAGATATAGCATCAGCTATTTGTCTTTCGTCTCTCCATCGTTTGATTAAATGGTTCTAAACTCACAGTTTGCACATTAAGAGTATATTTAACGTGCATCTGAGGTTTTGACCCCTGTTCCTGGAGAGACTGAGGTCTGCTGACTTTTGTTTTCACCTTAGAATAATCGGCACCCAATTCAGAAACCAGGTGTACGGAGTTAACTGTAATGAAGGGCATTAGCTGAATAATTGAGTGCCAAGCAGTACTTAATTAAACACTTGATGAAAACCAGCAGACCATGCGGCCCTCCAGGGCCAGGGTTGAGAACCCCTCATTTAGACCAAAAGAAACCAAGTGAGGTGAATGCATTGACAAGTTAAAGCAGCTGACTACACAGTTAGCCCATTTAAGCCCATGGGCAACCAAAGTTGCCGAAGTCTCTACCATTCGTTTCATCTGTGAATATTGGATGACTATAGTTGCTTTAAAAACAACAACTGCAAGTAGACAACCTTAGGAAGAGCTTTAAACAACTGTCGTCATCCAAAAAGTATTCACAGATGGAAAAAGAGTGGTAGAGACTTCAGCAACTTTAGTAGCCCGCGGGCTTACATGGGTGCTGAGTAACTGCTAGAACCAGCAGACCCTGCAGCTCTGGAATACACGGGTCCTCTCCTGTTTTTGAGTCCATCTTTATCGCCCCGTTGAGCATAAATATCCCGCTGCTCTTCTTGCCATGCGCTCACCAAACTTTGTGTCCTTGGGTCCCCCCTCCCACTGAAGGCCATCCAGGTGCTGGGGGGGATGGGCTACGTGACGGACATGCCCGCCGAGAGGCACTACCGCGACGCGCGCATCACCGAGATCTACGAGGGGACGAGCGAGATCCAGAGGCTGGTCATCGCCAACCTGCTGCTCAAGGAGTACCAGCCCTGAGGGGGGCAGGACTGTTTTACACCCCACCCCACCCCGTCCCGCCCCGCCTCGCCTCACTGTGCCTGGGTAGCTGGCCCAAATCGCCACCGGTGAGAGGGACAGGAAGCAACTCACAGGATCATCACCGCCATTTTTCTGAGATCACTGGAACACCGGAATGTGTATAATTTTAATTTAAGCTTTCTTTTTTGTTGTTGTTTTTTGGGGGAATGTCTGTCAGCAAAATATCTCTCTCCTGAAGTGCCAGTGGTTCACTGCCACTTGAACATGCAACTCCTGCCTTGTCCTGCAGAGGGAGACATAGCGGAGTGCCTGGACCTGTAGCCTGTGCCTGCACTTGTAGAAAAGAATGTCACAAGTGTGCAATTGCCTCAGCGAACACAGCAGCAGATGCAGGTGCATTGTTCTTCACCCAACTGCTTGGACAGCTGATTTTTTTTGTTTGGACAATTGTATATACGTACTGTGAATTATGTAGATTATGCAATTTTTAAAAAATAAATTAATAAGTATTTTTGGTGCTGTATTTGTTTCTGGGACCTTTAATGAAATCAGGCATAAGTAAAATCGGGCTGTGAGTGGCTTACTTAGCAGAAACACTGGTCATGAGCACCTTTTGCCATCTTCTAAATATTTATTTTCTCCACATGTGAGTTAGGGGAAAAAATAAGGTGATCCCCCCCCCTTTGAAGTAGTTCACCATTTTGGACTTAAACATTAGCCATGTCAAATGTCATTTCAGAAGTTGCCACAAGGTGGCGGATCACCCCAGTGAATCCATTGGTGAGTTTTCCAGTGCTAAAGACAGCAGCCATCCTCTGGTTGAATCACCTTGTCAAGGAGAGAGGCTGTCGATAGGTGGGGTCACTCAAAGAGCCACTGAACATGTTTCTGGTCTTGCAGCTACATCTTATGCTGTAGTTAGTCTGAGGAAGCAAGTAGGAACAGGTCCAGTGATGAAGAATTCATTGATTGCATGTGGTAACTTAACTTCACAGGGAGGCATTTTCATCTGATACATGGTGTTGGTATTTCCTTCAAGTTCACTTCTGATTGGCCTTTCACTTAATGGTCGCCTCATTGATTGGTTAAAATGCAAATCGTGTTATGCACGTTATGCAGTAAACAACATTTCCAAATGACCAGTTAGAAATCCTCCTGTTTCTTTATGAATTAAAAACAAGTTAAAAAGCAGAACTTAATCAGACAGGCTTGATGGTAGAGTATTTGTTTATTTTTTGTTCTTTATGCACTATAAAACAATTAAAAAGAATGATTTTCATTGCACAAGGCACGTAAAATACTAAGACAAGTTTATCATTCAACATCTGTGGCCATACCCCCGAATGGATTCAGCTGAGAAGTGAAACTTAAATGAGACGCCAGACGGTGGATGCCTTTCACCGCGTTCCAGAACCGTCTGCGTCCGGGGTTAGACGTAATATTTCTGAGATCTGATAGTACCGGCACAATCATGCGTAACTGCAGCATTTTACTACCGATTTCTGTGAACCCAGGTCCCAACACTGGCTTTAAGCGCATCGTTCACGTGCCGATCTGTGCCACTCACGCTACGATGATAATGTTTACAATCTTTTCCTGTGTTTTCCACACACCCATCCTGAGTGGTGCCACCCTCTCAACCGACTCAAGCCCGTCTTTCCCTTTCTCATGACCCCTTTGCACTGTCCACGTCAGTCGTTTCGTTTTACTGGTCGCGTTCTCCTTCAGGTCCTATAGAACCGCCCGGTACTCGTCATCTCCTGTGTTTCTTGTGTGCTCTCCGTTTCTTAACGACAGGAGGTTCCGGTAGGTAACAGTTTTTCAAGCCCTATATCGCAGTACAGAACAGAGTGTTCCTTGCCACAGTAGTGTCATGCCCCTGAACAAATTTAAATGACACATCTGCAGCAATGTTTGGGAAATTTCTGTATCTTTCCAAACCCTTTTTTTAATCCAGATTTAAGATTTTTCTATTAAAGATGGAAAAATTCACCCTTTAGGCTTCCTACAGACTATTTTTTGTTAGTGTACTGAAATTTTCAAAAGCTTGTGCAGTGCCTCTGCAATGTTAATATTAATGCTTTGGAGCTCCTAAGTACCACTACTGTACAAAAGCCAGGAGTGCTATACTGGCTTTTATAATAATAATAACAATAATAAATGTATAGCACCTTTTGAATACAGTGCCCCTCAATGCACTTTACAGAAAGATGAAAGAAAGACAAGTAAATGGCACTAGCAATAAATAATATCAATATGTAATGGCAATAAAATAAATGAATAAAAATACTTAATGCAATAAAATGTTAAGAAAAAAATTTAAACAAGTTAAATAATTCCTGAGGAAAAGGCACATCACAGATTTCTTTGAAGACCTTCCTTTATAAATGTGACAATTAAATGGCAAGAAAATATGAGGGGGAAAAAAAAAAAACTTTACAAGTACATTTCCCTTTACTCTGGTGTTGAAATCCATGAGGAGTCAAAACTAGGGTAGCATTTGCATGGGAAGGAAAGCGATGCCAGACGAAGTGAACGCGCAGTATATGAATATTTCCTCTGTCTGTAATGGCTGTTACGGTCATGGGGAAAGACGTTAGTGGAGACAGGAAAAAGGGTGTGCAATGCGAAGCAACGTGATTGAGCATCGATCATTAACAAACTTGATGCCAAAACAGCCCAAGCAATCAACCAACCTACTTCCATGGCCAACGCAGCATTTTTAAAACAATTCAGGTAAGCGCAACGCTGGATCACCTGATCATGATGCTATAATTATTTTTATTTTGTTTTATGGACTTTTATTTATACTGGGTGTGTTGGCTGAGCATGCATGCTCTTTTATAGCAATGCCCCCAAGTTGCCTAATAAGACGATATGTCCATGTCTGAGACCTGTAACGGTCATTTAGAAGCTAAGGTTTTCAAATCTCAGAACTCACCTTGTTGCAGTGAGTCTGGTACTGACCAGCTGCAGACTACCCCAGTTGAATTGCTTTGATGGGAATATCAGATTTTCAGTACCTAAACCATGGTTAGTTGTCTAGTTGACTAGCAATTCTAAGCTTTAGGTGTGGGTGTGGCTTCCCTCTGGTCTTCTTTAATAGCTGGTCGTCTCCCTGATTCAGTGATCTGCCAGATGACTGGGCTCCCTCTCAGATCACAGAACTCCAGCCTAGAGCTAAACAGGAGATTGGCTCACAGACTTGACGAATCAAAGATAATTCCTTCCAATCCTACAAAAGTTGTTTTTTGTCCTCCTCCTGTTAAACTGTCAGATACTGTACTGCACTTTACTTTATATGCATACATGGTAGATGTGTGACTGAATGGTCACATGGTCTATGTTGATCTTGCAGATGCAGCTGTTGCTAGCAGATGAGATCCTGTATGTGGCTCTACGGACAGGAAATGCGCTCCCTGGCTGATAAGGACTTTCAGTCTCTCCGTGTTTGTCTCCACGTTTAGCAAATGGCTGTGAAAAAAGAGAGGAAGCTTGATTATTTGACCATCCTGGTGAACATGGAAGAGGACTGCATGGAATTGGAGCAAAGTTCACCCAAGTTAGGCCAGGAAATCTAGAACAGGACAGTTTTGCTTACATGCCGTGTTGTGTGGTCCTTTGTGTTCATCCCTCCTCAGGAACTTTATTAGCCAGATTAAGTTCCAGATCTTTGACTGCTCTGTATAACATGAACAGGGTCTAATATTTTACCCACAAAAATACTGCCATTGTTCTGTGTGTAGGTTCATGGTTCTGTTTTATTTTGTGTTTTTATTTCTCACTGTTTCTCTGCAAATGTCTGCAGCCTCTGAAGCACAATGAGGTTTTTCATTAATGCCTTTGCACCGATGCTAAATCTGACCAATCCTCTCCCATTTAGGGGGTTTACTATTTAAGGCTTTATACCACCAGTTGTGAGCATCACAGAGACGTGGAAAATTCTTTAAATGAAGCAAGACACTTGTATCATTTACCATACAAACTTAGATTAGTTTATATTCATAGTTTCGGGTGATCTCATTTATTTTGAAATTAATTACTTAAAGATCACATATATAAAAAGGCTAAAACTATCCTGGACATTTCAGTTGTGGTTTCCTTTATAGGTACACGTGCAGTTCTCTGCATAATACTAACCTTCAATATTCAGTGACCCTTTTTTAAAAAAATGCTGGGAATCTATCATTTGTCTTTAACTTTGACTTGCAAACAAACTTACACTTTCTTTGAGTGCCAAACTCACCAAGCTGTGATAAAATTTTGAATTGCTTTTGTTTGTCAAAGTTACAGACAGATGATTGAATCCCATCCACAGTCAAGCAAGTTATTGCGCGTGATGACGGTTTTGTGTACATTTTCATCACCGCATACACTTCATAAATCTTGCTCTATTAGTAGGCTGTGTGGGATTGTTTGATCCATATTTTGCAAAGGAGTCAGTATAGTTCCTAGGGAGGAATTCCTTCCTGGTTTGGGGACGTGCTTCTCTGATCCACCTGGCAGGCCTCGGAGGAAACAGTCTTATCAAGGAAATCTGGGACACATTTAAAGGTAAACATCAGCTGATCTGGCGGTTGACTAAATTTTGAACTCCGGAAATGCCCCCCCCCCCCCCCCCCCCCTTTTCCACATTTACCAGATATGGGATGAGGTCATTATGTGAAAGAAGCTGGTCGTGAAGTCATATCTCACATCTGGCTATGAGTGTTTGTGAAAAGGTACAACTCCTCACCCCACCCCCCTCCACCCCCACCCCCATCCAGTTCCTTCCGTTTTCCTATCGCCTAGCCTTCCAAGTGTGTCTGATTACTCCTTTGTTTATTGATGGAGCTCTTACTAATCCTGCACCTGACCTGCTGCTGTACGTGATATTCCTCAGCACTGCCCCCATCTCATTACCGCCCAAGATGCCTGATTTACTGTCTTCCATAGCGACTTTTAACATTCTCTTTTTATGCAGCAACTGCACAGACAATTCATTTTAAATCATGGATGACAAAGAAGGTTGATTTGACTAATAGATGTGCATCACTAATTGGGAAAATATGGATAACTGTGGAATCTAAGAAAACAAAAATCATGTGCAGTCATTTATAACTGGTACCTACAGTTATAGTGGTGTTAGCCACCAAATCCAAGGGTGCTGGAGTTTTTGGGGTTTGCTTATTGTTCAGCAGGAAGTCATCTGTAAATGTCTAGTACTACATTACAATGCTAAACACAAAAAGTTCAGCGATTGTATTTATACCCCCCCCCCCCCCCCCCCCCCCCCCCCCCCAACAAATATATATATATATATATATATATATATATATGATAATTAGTGGCCTTAAAAAGGTACGATACCTCACAACACAGCTGCAAAACATGTTTCAAATAACTCTTTATTCATGTATTGTAATTACTTGGGCAACAAGGATGCATCGTTTTATCTGGGAGAGATACAGAAGTTGTCATTTTATAAATACGACAAAAGTCTTCATTTTACTGTATACATAGATTCCCTGTTCCTTTTAATGCATATTCACCTTTGACAAGTTGCACACCATGTTTACCAGGATACAGTGCCGGTAAATACGGTCATTTGCACACACAGAAAAGGACATGTTCAACAGAGCGACTCTGGTAGAACAGACTAACAACTGCCACACTCCAAAGCATACAGTAAAAAAATAAAAAATAAAAAATAAAAATAAAAACCGATGAACTAGTGAGTCTACTATAACGTATACATTGTATAGGCTAATATTGTAGACTAAGATATAAAATAACACACACAAAACATTTTTAAAATACTAAATAAAACTGATGTACAGTAAAGTTAAATGCGATTATTTTATTTGGTACTACTGGCACACTGAACAGGCATTGAACAGTTCAAATTAAGAGTGGCTGGAAATCGGATAACTGATTTCAGAAAGTGAATAATTTTAATAGTTCTATTAATTTTCTCAGTATGGTCTGTTGAATTGACTAGATTTTTATTTCTTCAAGTCAATTAGGCCTACCCGTTCAAAATACAGTTAGAAAAAACACGTAAACACTGAAAAATCAACACATTTGATCACAAAAATGCTAGCCTACGCTAGACATAGTTCTTTTTATCAAAGTCCCTGTTTTGCGTAGTAACCTTCGTTGAGGCGTATTTAACTGGGTACGAAGAGTTAGAAGTCGCCAGGCATTGGAGGAGAAACATCGTGCCTCCGAGCATCAGGAGTGCAGCAGCTGCCCATCCGATGTAAATCGCTGCTCCGATCTCACGCTTATTCGTCGCTGGTACTTCCATGTTGTAGAAATCTGCAATAATGTTATTAGCCATCCAGCACAGAGGCACGAGGACGAACAGACCGCTGATGATGAAAATGACGCCGCCGGCTTTTGCTAGATTGGCTTTCACTGCCTGCGTCCCGAAGCAGTTGGTGCATTGCGCGCCGGCTATGGCCACAATCATTCCGATTATGCCAGTCACCGAGGAGATGACAGTTAGGGCTCGTGCGATCTGCAGGTCTTTGCTGAGCGCCAGCATCGAGTCGTGCACCTTGCATTGTATCTGTCCCGTGCTCTGCACCACGCACGACATCCACAGCCCGTCGCTTATGGACTGAGAGACCACAATGTTGCCCTCGATATAAGCTGACACTTTCCACGAGGGCAATCCACACGCCACCATCACCAGGAGAGTGCCGCCGATGCATAATCCCAAATTTAGTAATTCCAAGCAAGGCGAAACCATTTTAGCCCCCTTTTCTACGATTTTCGTTGATTATGTACTTTCTAATGTGCCGTCTGGTAGCCTTTTGCTAGAAACAATGGACTTCCTAATGCCTACTAGTTGCTCTCTTATCCTGTCTGTATTTATCTGTGTCCTTTACCACTTCCAACAAGGCACAGTTAAAGCGGGACTGTAATATAGATGATGCTCAACTCCGTAATTGTTAAACCAAGGGGAAATCTTTGGTCCAATAAGATCCCACATCATCCTTCTCAGCCAATGAAAAGGCAAGGAAGTTGGACTGAAACAAAGGAAAACATACTTGAGCGAGAGCAGTTATTTACTGGTGTGCACGGAGGACAGCTGGAGGAAAGATAACAAGTGGACCCACAAAACAGGCTTCCTATTCCAAATAAGTACACACATACATTTATGTTATTTTAAGTTTTCGCAGATGTGAACACAACTCATTTATATGTGTAACATCTACCCTCACAGATTCTATTTCTGTTTGAGATTTATAAACTGCATAGCTTTCACCACTGTACTCACGACGTGAAGTAGACCGATACATTATTATTGCACGCAAATTTCTCACGATTTCTCTAAATAATATGCATTACCATGGCTCATTTGAACATTTTCAACGCTGTTCAAATAGTATAGAAACTATGTTAGAGCAGTAGTTAATTTTAATGAGCTTTTCCACGTCGCTGTACACCCTTCGTATAGCCTTGCACATTCAGTTTGTGTAGGCTACAGTTTGTGAACTGCGAGTATTAAATCAGCATGGTCTCGAGCAGCACGCAGACTTTAAGGAGTTTCTCACTGAGGGAGGCTTGTTCACCCGCAATTACAAAAAGAGGAAATTTGAGTCTGGGATTCTATGATTAATGGAGCGGACGGACATTTCTCAGTATCACATAGGACGATGTCCCCTATGTGCTCCGTGATGGCTACCTGTAATCTAGAGGAGAGTTGGTCAGAGGCAAGACCTTGGAGACAGCAAGACGGTGTCAACAAATGGGCGAAGTTCTTTCCCTTAATCACTGAAATTCTGTGATTATATTTTATGACTAAATTAATTTCCTGTCACGTATCAAGCATTGCAAAAAACAAAGTGGGGTGGTGGTGATGGGGAAATCATTATGGAAGCTGCTAATATTCAATCATGATCTTATTTGATTGCAAAGCATAACAGGATGCTTGTAATGACAAGCATATTCCAGTATAAACAGCAGAGATTTGAGGGGAATTGATTGGGGACAAATCTAGAGATATCGTAATGTAGAGTAGTAATGTACTAAAAACAACCATGGGCTCCAGACATTAAGAACTGGTCTGTGGATCACGGAATATGTGATGAGACTGTCAAGCATTGGTTTATGACTGAGCTGGTGAGGCAGGGGTGAAGCCTAACCTGTGATTTGTGTTCTCAGCTTGTCCTTGGGGAACAGCCAGTCCTAATGGAATTCAATTCCCATGGTTCTAGAACAATTGGGGAAAGGGGGTAGCCAGTTCATCAGTGCGACTAACAGGATGAGAGCGCATGAGGTCAGAAAACCCAGATAAAAATTCATTCTTGGTAGAAATTTTTTGTTATTGTTAGGACTTGACGCAACTTATTGCATGATTTATGTTACATTTATCCATTCATTTATTTCAACATTTTGTGTTGATGTGCATTTATATATTATTGACAGAAATTCTGACTAAAGCCCAGAAACTCCTGAACTCCTGTCAGGGTTACTAAATTGTGTGGGGGAAAAAAAAATCACACTAGATAAGCTGTAAAAATGAACTCAGTAAACCCAACCACATTTAGGTAGTTTTAGAAACTACAATAAAATGAAGAACCATATGTTGTGCTTAAAAGGAGTAAACATCAAGCATTCTTTCTGTATTATTATTTTTTGGTAGACGATGTTCTTCCTGAGCAGGCAGCAAATCGTGGGTGTATTTCACTGATAAATTGCATATACAAAAAAAAAATACTAACTTCCTTTTTTTAGCTCACAGTTTCGGTAAAAAGTCTGTCATCTAGCCAAGCGTTTTGTCAAACATTCCTAACAGCAAGACAATGTAAGGTTATCATCGCTAAAAGACAATAACCAGTATCTCGGATATAAAATGTTGCTGAAGCTAAGCACTGCAGTCAAGCATGGAAAACCTTACTCAAAGTAACTGGATAATTAATGCATTGTTTGATAAGCTTCCAACAGCTTCCATAATTCCACCTCTGATATGCAGGAATAATACTCCTCCACCCAAACGGCTGAGGTTGGGGCCCAGATAGCTTGTCAGGCATAGCCGTTGAGATATGGTAATGCATGTAGCCACGGTAGCCTGCTTTAGTTGGCAAGATGAGTATTTCTATAAGGCCAGCCCGTGCATCAGCTACATGAACAATAGTACTGTGTTCCCTGATAACATATGCCTTGCATTACATCACTTCAGTGCTATGTTCTTTCTCACTTTGTCATAAATGCAGTTGGTACACCTATTGAGTACTGGACCCCTTTTTGCCTTCAGAACAGCCTGAATTCTTTGTGGCATGGATTCAACAAGGTGCTGGAAACATTCCTTAGGGATTTTAGTCCACACTGACTCGATAGCATCACACAGTTCCTGCATATTTTTTTTATTTGAGCACATGCCTCAGATTTCCTTTTCCACCTCAGCCCAAATTTACTCTATTGGATTGGGATCTGGGGACTGTGCAGGTCATCAGATTAAGTCACCGTCATTGTCGTGGACCAGCCTGAGATGATGTGTACTTTGTGACATGGCGTACTATCCTGCTGAATGCACAGTATCCATTTGATAAAGGAAGACTGTGGCCGTAAAGGGATGCACATGGTCAACAACAATGCTTAGGTATGTTGTGGCATTGAAATGATGCTCAGTTGGTATTAAGGCACCTAATGTGAGCCAATAAAACATTCTCCACACCATTACACTACCACCACCACCACCACCACCAGCCAGCACCATTGACATGAGGTAGAATGGATCCTTGCATTCATGCTGTTTACACCAAATTCTGGCCCAATGCTACATGACACCGCAGATATTGAGATTAGTCAGACCAGGCAACATTTTTCTAAATTTTAATTGTCCAATTTTGTTTGATTACATACCTAATGTAGCCTCTTCTTCCCCATCGAGTTATTAGCCCATCGGCTTAAAGGTTCAATGCGTTCAAAGCCCTTCTCAACACCACCGTTGACCTCAAATCCAAATGCCTTTAGTATAGCAAATAAATAACAAATTTCACTGTACTGTTGTCTGTTACCATACTGTTACCTGCTTACACAAACACACTCACCTGCCATTTTATTAAGTATGCTGCTCAATTAACGCAAATAGCCTGTTCCTCAAAAGAGTGAATCATGTGGCTGTAACTCTGCTCAATATATAAAACATGCAGACATGGTGAAGAGGTATATATATTTTTTTTTTGACCAAGCATTGGGTGAGATGTGTTATCTAAGCAACTTTGACTACAGTATGATTGTTAGTGCCAGAAGTGGTGGTTCCAGCATCTCAGAAACAGCCGCCCTTCTGGAATTTTCACACATTACAGTTTCTAGAGTTTACAGAGAATATGCAATAAACAAAAAACATCCAGTGAGCAGCAGTCCTGTGGCTGGAAACACCTTGATAGTAGCATACTCCAAAGGGTCGGAATAGGTCACGAACATTAGCTCGCCTGTCTCAGAAGAGTTCATTTTGGCAGTGGAATTCAATATTTTGACATGATGGAAAACACTGAAATTAAACAACTGTGTGAATCGTATTCAGCCATATTTAGGGAATGTATAGAAACCACATTTTGAATCATGGCCAATAAATGCTATGAGTTATGGTCAGAAATTCACAGAACGTGCCTTCTCTGCTCTTAGCCAAATACATCAGTGAATCTTTCT